>NW_027184696.1:0-33351 GCF_032405125.1 Capricornis sumatraensis | reverse complement strand
CCCACTCGAGACGAGGCCTGACTCCCCTGGGGAGACTCCAGAAGTACCCAAAGATCCATGTCAGCCCCTGAGAGGAATCCTCGGTTCGGGCCCTGACTCCACACAAGGTTCTTGGCCCCGGTATCGACAGGAGAGGAATCCCGAGAGGCCCCCTAGCAACTCGCATGGGGACTGGCCTCTCCTTAGGCCACCAGGGCGGGTCCCTGAGGTCCCCGTCGTAACTCGAGAACACCTGCCGTAACTCGAGAAAATCCAGGAAGTTCTCCCTTCCAGGCGAGATGAGGCCTATTTCCGATGAGGCGTCTGGAGACTAATGACACCTAACCTCTGGAATTTCGAAAGGGTCTTTCACACCCTTGCTGCAACTCAAGAAGTTCACCGCCATACCCGTCTCCACTCGAGAGGAAGCACGATGGTCCCGCCCACATCCAGAGGAGCCCCGTTTCCCCCTCGGAGCTCGAGATGAGGGATCCTTTCCCTGCTTTCAACGGGAAAGAATTCCCGGCGTTCCCGTCGCATCTCAAGAGGAGGCACTCTCAACAGGAAAGGCGAGAGGAACTCCATGGTCGTACCACCATTCCAAGAGTCCCCCAGATGTCTCAGTCCATTCCAGAGGAACCTCTTTGCCCTGCACTGGCTCATCTTTCACGCCGAGGATCGACTCACACCACGGTGGCACTTGGGACAGCCCTGTGGGAAAGCCTCGAGGGAAAGCCTCGAGGGAAAACCACAGATCCTTTGATCCACGCGACGGGAAGTGTGACCTTGCTGCTACAGTCTGGAAGGAAAGCGCACGTGCATGCCCCCACTCGAGAGGAGGCCTGACTCCCCTGGGGAGACTCCAGAAGTACTCAAATATCCATGTCAGCCCCTGAGAGGAATCCTCGGTTCGGGCCCTGACTCCACACAAGGTTATTGGCCCCGGTATCGACGGGAGAGGAATCCCGAGAGGCCCCCTAGCAACTCACATGGGGACTGGCCTCTCCTGAGGCCACCAGGGCGGGTCCCTGAGGTCCCCGTCGTAACTCGAGAACACCTGCCGCAACTCGAGAAAATCCAGGAAGTTCTCCCTTCCAGGTGAGATGACGCCTATTTCCGATGAGGCGTCTGGAGACTAATGACACCTAACCTCTGGAATTTCGAAAGGGTCTTTCACACCCTTGCTGCAACTCAAGAAGTACATCGCCATACCCGTCTCCACTCGAGAGGAAGCACGATGGTCCCGCCCACATCCAGAGGAGCCCCGTTTCCCCCTCGGAGCTCAAGATGAGGGATCCTTTCCCTGCTTTCAACGGGAAAGAATTCCCGGCGTTCCCGTCGCATCTCAAGAGGAGGCACTCTCAACAGGAAAGGCGAGAGGAACTCCATGGTCGTACCACCATTCCAAGAGTCCCCCAGATGTCTCAGTCCATTCCAGAGGAACCTCTTTGCCCTGCACTGGCTCATCTTTCACGCCGAGGATCGACTCACACCACTGTGGCACGTGGGACAGCCCTGTGGGAAAGCCTCGAGGGAAAGCCTCGAGGGAAAACCACAGATCCTTTGATCCACGCGACGGGAAGTGTGACATTGCTGCTACAGTCTGGAAGGAAAGCGCACGTGCATGCCCCCACTCGAGAGGAGGCCTGACTCCCCTGGGGAGACTCCAAAAGTACTCAAAGATCCATGTCAGCCCCTGAGAGGAATCCTCGGTTCGGGCCCTGACTCCACACAAGGTTATTGGCCCCGGTATCTACGGGAGAGGAATCCCGAGAGGCCCCCTAGCAACTCGCATGGGGACTGGCCTCTCCTGAGGCCACCAGGGCGGGTCCCTGAGGTCCCCGTCGTAACTCGAGAACACCTGCCGCAACTCGAGAAAATCCAGGAAGTTCTCCCTTCCAGGTGAGATTAGGCCTATTTCCGATGAGGCGTCTGGAGACTAATGACACCTAACCTCTGGAATTTCGAAAGGGTCTTTCACACCCTTGCTGCAACTCAAGAAGTACATCGCCATACCCGTCTCCACTCGAGAGGAAGCACGATGGTCCCGCCCACATCCAGAGGAGCCCCGTTTCCCCCTCGTAGCTCGAGATGAGGGATCCTTTCCCTGCTTTCAACGGGAAAGAATTCCCGGCGTTCCCGTCGCATCTCAAGAGGAGGCACTCTCAACAGGAAAGGCGAGAGGAACTCCATGGTCGTACCACCATTCCAAGAGTCCCCCAGATGTCTCAGTCCATTCCAGAGGAACCTCTTTGCCCTGCACTGGCTCATCTTTCACGCCGAGGATCGACTCACACCACGGTGGCACGTGGGACAGCCCTGTGGGAAAGCCTCGAGGGAAAGCCTCGAGGGAAAACCACAGATCCTTTGATCCACGCGACGGGAAGCGTGACATTGCTGCTACAGCCTGGAAGGAAAGCACACGTGCATGCCCCCACTCGAGACGAGGCCTGACTCCCCTGGGGAGACTCCAGAAGTACCCAAAGATCCATGTCAGCCCCTGAGAGGAATCCTCGGTTCGGGCCCTGACTCCACACAAGGTTCTTGGCCCCGGTATCGACGGGAGAGGAATCCCGAGAGGCCCCCTAGCAACTCGCATGGGGACTGGCCTCTCCTTAGGCCACCAGGGCGGGTCCCTGAGGTCCCCGTCGTAACTCGAGAACACCTGCCGTAACTCGAGAAAATCCAGGAAGTTCTCCCTTCCAGGCGAGATGAGGCCTATTTCCGATGAGGCGTCTGGAGACTAATGACACCTAACCTCTGGAATTTCGAAAGGGTCTTTCACACCCTTGCTGCAACTCAAGAAGTTCACCGCCATACCCGTCTCCACTCGAGTGGAAGCACGATGGTCCCGCCCACATCCAGAGGAGCCCCGTTTCCCCCTCGGAGCTCGAGATGAGGGATCCTTTCCCTGCTTTCAACGGGAAAGAATTCCCGGCGTTCCCGTCGCATCTCAAGAGGAGGCACTCTCAACAGGAAAGGCGAGAGGAACTCCATGGTCGTACCACCATTCCAAGAGTCCCCCAGATGTCTCAGTCCATTCCAGAGGAACCTCTTTGCCCTGCACTGGCTCATCTTTCACGCCGAGGATCGACTCCACCACGGTGGCATGTGGGACAGCCCTGGGGGAAAGCCTCCAGGGAAAGCCTAGAGGGAAAACCACAGATCCTTTGATCCACGCGACGGGAAGTGTGACATTGCTGCTACAGTCTGGAAGGAAAGCGCACGTGCATGCCCCCACTCGAGACGAGGCCTGACTCCCCTGGGGAGACTCCAGAAGTACTCAAAGATCCATGTCACCCCTGAGAGGAATCCTCGGTTCCGGCCCTGACTCCACACAAGGTTTTTGGCCCCAGTATCGACGGGATAGGAATCCCGAGAGGCCCCCTAGCAACTCGCATGGGGACTGGCCTCTCCTGGGGCCACCAGGGCGGGTCCCTGAGGTCCCCGTCGTAACTCGAGAACACCTGCCGCAACTCGAGAAAATCCAGGAAGTTCTCCCTTGCAGGCGAGATGAGGCCTATTTCCGATGAGGCGTCTGGAGACTAATGACACCTAACCTCTGGAACTTCGAAAGGGTCTTTCACACCCTTGCTGCAACTCAAGAAGTTCACCGCCATACCCGTCTCCACTCGAGAGGAAGCACGGTGGTCCCGCCCACATCCAGAGGAGCCCCGTTTCCCCCTCGTAGCTCGAGATGAGGGATCCTTTCCCTGCTTTCAACGGGAAAGAATTCCCGGCGTTCCCGTCGCATCTCAAGAGGAGGCACTCTCAACAGGAAAGGCGAGAGGAACTCCATGGTCGTACCACCATTCCAAGAGTCCCCCAGATGACTCAGTCCATTCCAGAGGAACCTCTTTGCCCTGCACTGGCTCATCTTTCACGCCGAGGATCGACTCACACCACTGTGGCACGTGGGACAGCCCTGTGGGAAAGCCTCGAGGGAAAGCCTCGAGGGAAAACCACAGATCCTTTGATCCACGCGACGGGAAGCGTGACATTGCTGCTACAGCCTGGAAGGAAAGCGCACGTGCATGCCCCCACTCGAGACGAGGCCTGACTCCCCTGGGGAGACTCCAGAAGTACCCAAAGATCCTTGTCACCCCTGAGAGGAATCCTCGGTCCCGGCCCTGACTCCACACAAGGTTTTTGGCCCCGGTATCGACGGGAGAGGAATCCCGAGAGGCCCCCTAGCAACTCGCATGGGGACTGGCCTCTCTTGAGGCCACCCGGGCGGGTCCCTGAGGTCCCCGTCGTAACTCGAGAACACCTGCCGCAACTCAAGAAAATCCAGGAAGTTCTCCCTTCCAGGCGAGATGAGGCCTATTTCCGATGAGGCGTCTGGAGACTAATGACACCTAACCTCTGGAACTTCGAAAGGGTCTTTCACACCCTTGTTGCAACTCAAGAAGTTCACCGCCATACCCGTCTCCACTCGAGAGGAAGTACGATGGTCCCGCCCACATCCAGAGGAGCCCCGTTTCCCCCTCGGAGCTCGAGATGAGGGATCCTTTCCCTGCTTTCAACGGGAAAGAATTCCCGGCGTTCCCGTCGCATCTCAACAGGAGGCACTCTCAACAGGAAAGGCGAGAGGAACTCCATGGTCGTACCACCATTCCAAGACTCCCCCAGATGTCTCAGTCCATTCCAGAGGAAACTCTTTGCCCTGCACTGGCTCATCTTTCACGCCGAGGATCGACTCACACCACGGTGGCACGTGGGACAGCCCTGTGGGAAAGCCTCGAGGGAAAGCCTCGAGGGAAAACCACAGATCCTTTGATCCACGCGACGGGAAGCGTGACATTGCTGCTACAGCCTGGTAGGAAAGCGCACGTGCATGGCCCCACTCGAGAGGAGGCCTGACTCCCCTGGGGAGACTCCAGAAGTACCCAAAGATCCATGTCACCCCTGAGCGGAATCCTCGGTCCCGGCCCTGACTCCACACAAGGTTTTTGGCCCCGGTATCGACGGGAGAGGAATCCCGAGAGGCCCCCTAGCAACTCACATGGGGACTGGCCTCTCCTGAGGCCACCAGGGCGGGTCCCTGAGGTCCCCGTCGTAACTCGAGAACACCTGCCGCAACTCGAGAAAATCCAGGAAGTTCTCCCTTCCAGGCGAGATGAGGCCTATTTCCGATGAGGCGTCTGGAGACTAATGACACCTAACCTCTGGAACTTCGAAAGGGTCTTTCACACCCTTGCTGCAACTCAAGAAGTTCACCGCCATACCCGTCTCCACTCGAGAGGAAGCACGATGGTCCCGCCCACATCCAGAGGAGCCCCGTTTCCCCCTCGGAGCTCGAGATGAGGGATCCTTTCCCTGCTTTCAACGGGAAAGAATTCCCGGCGTTCCCGTCGCATCTCAAGAGGAGGCACTCTCAACAGGAAAGGCGAGAGGAACTCCATGGTCGTACCACCATTCCAAGAGTCCCCCAGATGTCTCAGTCCATTCCAGATGAACCTCTTTGCCCTGCACTGGCTCATTTTTCACGCCGAGGATCGACTCACACCACGGTGGCACGTGGGACAGCCCTGTGGGAAAGCCTCGAGGGAAAGCCTCGAGGGAAAACCACAGATCCTTTGATCCACGCGACGGGAAGCGTGACATTGCTGCTACAGCCTGGAAGGAAAGCACACGTGCATGCCCCCACTCGAGACGAGGCCTGACTCCCCTGGGGAGACTCCAGAAGTACCCAAAGATCCATGTCAGCCCCTGAGAGGAATCCTCGGTTCGGGCCCTGACTCCACACAAGGTTCTTGGCCCCGGTATCGACAGGAGAGGAATCCCGAGAGGCCCCCTAGCAACTCGCATGGGGACTGGCCTCTCCTTAGGCCACCAGGGCGGGTCCCTGAGGTCCCCGTCGTAACTCGAGAACACCTGCCGTAACTCGAGAAAATCCAGGAAGTTCTCCCTTCCAGGCGAGATGAGGCCTATTTCCGATGAGGCGTCTGGAGACTAATGACACCTAACCTCTGGAATTTCGAAAGGGTCTTTCACACCCTTGCTGCAACTCAAGAAGTTCACCGCCATACCCGTCTCCACTCGAGAGGAAGCACGATGGTCCCGCCCACATCCAGAGGAGCCCCGTTTCCCCCTCGGAGCTCGAGATGAGGGATCCTTTCCCTGCTTTCAACGGGAAAGAATTCCCGGCGTTCCCGTCGCATCTCAAGAGGAGGCACTCTCAACAGGAAAGGCGAGAGGAACTCCATGGTCGTACCACCATTCCAAGAGTCCCCCAGATGTCTCAGTCCATTCCAGAGGAACCTCTTTGCCCTGCACTGGCTCATCTTTCACGCCGAGGATCGACTCACACCACGGTGGCACTTGGGACAGCCCTGTGGGAAAGCCTCGAGGGAAAGCCTCGAGGGAAAACCACAGATCCTTTGATCCACGCGACGGGAAGTGTGACCTTGCTGCTACAGTCTGGAAGGAAAGCGCACGTGCATGCCCCCACTCGAGAGGAGGCCTGACTCCCCTGGGGAGACTCCAGAAGTACTCAAATATCCATGTCAGCCCCTGAGAGGAATCCTCGGTTCGGGCCCTGACTCCACACAAGGTTATTGGCCCCGGTATCGACGGGAGAGGAATCCCGAGAGGCCCCCTAGCAACTCACATGGGGACTGGCCTCTCCTGAGGCCACCAGGGCGGGTCCCTGAGGTCCCCGTCGTAACTCGAGAACACCTGCCGCAACTCGAGAAAATCCAGGAAGTTCTCCCTTCCAGGTGAGATGACGCCTATTTCCGATGAGGCGTCTGGAGACTAATGACACCTAACCTCTGGAATTTCGAAAGGGTCTTTCACACCCTTGCTGCAACTCAAGAAGTACATCGCCATACCCGTCTCCACTCGAGAGGAAGCACGATGGTCCCGCCCACATCCAGAGGAGCCCCGTTTCCCCCTCGGAGCTCGAGATGAGGGATCCTTTCCCTGCTTTCAACGGGAAAGAATTCCCGGCGTTCCCGTCGCATCTCAAGAGGAGGCACTCTCAACAGGAAAGGCGAGAGGAACTCCATGGCCGTACCACCATTCCAAGACTCCCCCAGATGTCTCAGTCCATTCCAGAGGAACCTCTTTGCCCTGCACTGGCTCATCTTTCACGCCGAGGATCGACTCACACCACGGTGGCACGTGGGACAGCCCTGTGGGAAAGCCTCGAGGGAAAGCCTCGAGGGAAAACCACAGATCCTTTGATCCACGCGACGGGAAGCGTGACATTGCTGCTACAGCCTGGAAGGAAAGCGCACATGCATGGCCACACTCGAGAGGAGGCCTGACTCCCCTGGGGAGACTCCAGAAGTACCCAAAGATCCATGTCACCCCTGAGAGGAATCCTCGGTCCCGGCCCTGACTCCACACAAGGTTTTTGGCCCCGGTATCGACGGGAGAGGAATCCCGAGAGGCCCCCTAGCAACTCGCATGGGGACTGGCCTCTCCTGAGGCCACCAGGACGGGTCCCTGAGGTCCCCGTCGTAACTCGAGAACACCTGCCGCAACTCGAGAAAATCCAGGAAGTTCTCCCTTCCAGGCGAGATGAGGCCTATTTCCGATGAGGCGTCTGGAGACTAATGACACCTAACCTCTGGAACTTCGAAAGGGTCTTTCACACCCTTGCTGCAACTCAAGAAGTTCACCGCCATACCCGTCTCCACTCGAGAGGAGGCACGATGGTCCCGCCCACATCCAGAGGAGCCCCGTTTCCCCCTCGGAGCTCGAGATGAGGGATCCTTTCCCTGCTTTCAACGGGAAAGAATTCCCGGCGTTCCCGTCGCATCTCAAGAGGAGGCACTCTCAACAGGAAAGGCGAGAGGAACTGCATGGTCGTACCACCATTCCAAGAGTCCCCCAGATGTCTCAGTCCATTCCAGAGGAACCTCTTTGCCCTGCACTGGCTCATTTTTCACGCCGAGGATCGACTCACACCACGGTGGCACGTGGGACAGCCCTGTGGGAAAGCCTCGAGGGAAAGCCTCGAGGGAAAACCACAGATCCTTTGATCCACGCGACGGGAAGCGTGACATTGCTGCTACAGCCTGGAAGGAAAGCACACGTGCATGCCCCCACTCGAGACGAGGCCTGACTCCCCTGGGGAGACTCCAGAAGTACCCAAAGATACATGTCACCCCTGAGAGGAATCCTCGGTTCCGGCCCTGACTCCACACAAGGTTTTTGGCCCCGGTATCGACGGGAGAGGAATCCCGAGAGGCCCCCTAGCAACTCGCATGGGGACTGGCCTCTCCTGAGGCAACCAGGGCGGGTCCCTGAGGTCCCCGTCGTAACTCGAGAACACCTGCCGCAACTCGAGAAAATCCAGGAAGTTCTCCCTTGCAGGCGAGATGAGGCCTATTTCCGATGAGGCGTCTGGAGACTAATGACACCTAACCTCTGGAACTTCGAAAGGGTCTTTCACACCCTTGCTGCAACTCAAGAAGTTCACCGCCATACCCGTCTCCACTCGAGAGGAAGCACGATGGTCCCGCCCACATCCAGAGGAGCCCCGTTTCCCCCTCGTAGCTCGAGATGAGGGATCCTTTCCCTGCTTTCAACGGGAAAGAATTCACGGCGTTCCCGTCGCATTTCAAGAGGAGGCACTCTCAACAGGAAAGGCGAGAGGAACTCCATGGTCGTACCACCATTCCAAGAGTCCCCCAGATGACTCAGTCCATTCCAGAGGAACCTCTTTGCCCTGCACTGGCTCATCTTTCACGCCTAGGATCGACTCACACCACGGTGGCACGTGGGACAGCCCTGTGGGAAAGCCTCGAGGGAAAGCCTCGAGGGAAAACCACAGATCCTTTGATCCACGCGACGGGAAGCGTGACATTGCTGCTACAGCCTGGAAGGAAAGCGCACGTGCATGCCCCCACTCGAGAGGAGGCCTGACTCCCCTGGGGAGACTCCAGAAGTACCCAAAGATCCTTGTCACCCTTGAGAGGAATCCTCGGTCCCGGCCCTGACACCACACAAGGTTTTTGGCCCCGGTATCGACGGGAGAGGAATCCAGAGAGGCCCCCTAGCAACTCGCATGGGGACTGGCCTCTCTTGAGGCCACCCGGGCGGGTCCCTGAGGTCCCCGTCGTAACTCGAGAACACCTGCCGCAACTCGAGAAAATCCAGGAAGTTCTCCCTTGCAGGCGAGATGAGGCCTATTTCCGATGAGGCGTCTGGAGACTAATGACACCTAACCTCTGGAACTTCGAAAGGGTCTTTCACACCCTTGCTGCAACTCAAGAAGTTCACCGCCATACCCGTCTCCACTCGAGAGGAAGTACGATGGTCCCGCCCACATCCAGAGGAGCCCCGTTTCCCCCTCGGAGCTCGAGATGAGGGATCCTTTCCCTGCTTTCAACGGGAAAGAATTCCCGGCGTTCCCGTCGCATCTCAAGAGGAGGCACTCTCAACAGGAAAGGCGAGAGGAACTCCATGGTCGTACCACCATTCCAAGAGTCCCCCAGATGTCTCAGTCCATTCCAGAGGAACCTCTTTGCCCTGCACTGGCTCATCTTTCACGCCGAGGATCGACTCACACCACGGTGGCACGTGGGACAGCCCTGTGGGAAAGCCTCGAGGGAAAGCCTCGAGGGAAAACCACAGATCCTTTGATCCACGCGACGGGAAGCGTGACATTGCTGCTACAGCCTGGAAGGAAAGCGCACGTGCATGCCCCCACTCGAGAGGAGGCCTGACTCCCCTGGGGAGACTCCAGAAGTACCCAAAGATCCTTGTCACCCCTGAGAGGAATCCTCGGTCCCGGCCCTGACTCCACACAAGGTTTTTGGCCCCGGTATCGAAGGGACAGGAATCCCGAGAGGCCCCCTAGCAACTCGCATGGGGACTGGCCTCTCTTGAGGCCACCCGGGCGGGTCCCTGAGGTCCCCGTCGTAACTCGAGAACACCTGCCGCAACTCAAGAAAATCCAGGAATTTCTCCCTTCCAGGCGAGATGAGGCCTATTTCCGATGAGGCGTCTGGAGACTAATGACACCTAACCTCTGGAACTTCGAAAGGGTCTTTCACACCCTTGCTGCAACTCAAGAAGTTCACCGCCATACCCGTCTCCACTCGAGAGGAAGTACGATGGTCCCGCCCACATCCAGAGGAGCCCCGTTTCCCCCTCGGAGCTCGAGATGAGGGATCCTTTCCCTGCTTTCAACGGGAAAGAATTCCCGGCGTTCCCGTCGCATCTCAAGAGGAGGCACTCTCAACAGGAAAGGCGAGAGGAACTCCATGGTCGTACCACCATTCCAAGAGTCCCCCAGATGTCTCAGTCCATTCCAGAGGAACCTCTTTGCCCTGCACTGGCTCATCTTTCACGCCGAGGATCGACTCACACCACGGTGGCACGTGGGACAGCCCTGTGGGAAAGCCTCGAGGGAAAGCCTCGAGGGAAAACCACAGATCCTTTGATCCACGCGACGGGAAGCGTGACATTGCTGCTACAGCCTGGAAGGAAAGCGCACGTGCATGCCCCCACTCGAGAGGAGGCCTGACTCCCCTGGGGAGACTCCAGAAGTACCCAAAGATCCTTGTCACCCCTGAGAGGAATCCTCGGTCCCGGCCCTGACTCCACACAAGGTTTTTGGCCCCGGTATCGAAGGGACAGGAATCCCGAGAGGCCCCCTAGCAACTCGCATGGGGACTGGCCTCTCTTGAGGCCACCCGGGCGGGTCCCTGAGGTCCCCGTCGTAACTCGAGAACACCTGCCGCAACTCAAGAAAATCCAGGAATTTCTCCCTTCCAGGCGAGATGAGGCCTATTTCCGATGAGGCGTCTGGAGACTAATGACACCTAACCTCTGGAACTTCGAAAGGGTCTTTCACACCCTTGCTGCAACTCAAGAAGTTCACCGCCATACCCGTCTCCACTCGAGAGGAAGCACGATGGTCCCGCCCACATCCAGAGGAGCCCCGTTTCCCCCTCGTAGCTCGAGATGAGGGATCCTTTCCCTGCTTTCAACGGGAAAGAATTCACGGCGTTCCCGTCGCATTTCAAGAGGAGGCACTCTCAACAGGAAAGGCGAGAGGAACTCCATGGTCGTACCACCATTCCAAGAGTCCCCCAGATGACTCAGTCCATTCCAGAGGAACCTCTTTGCCCTGCACTGGCTCATCTTTCACGCCGAGGATCGACTCACACCACGGTGGCACGTGGGACAGCCCTGTGGGAAAGCCTCGAGGGAAAGCCTCGAGGGAAAACCACAGATCCTTTGATCCACGCGACGGGAAGCGTGACATTGCTGCTACAGCCTGGAAGGAAAGCGCACGTGCATGCCCCCACTCGAGAGGAGGCCTGACTCCCCTGGGGAGACTCCAGAAGTACCCAAAGATCCTTGTCACCCTTGAGAGGAATCCTCGGTCCCGGCCCTGACACCACACAAGGTTTTTGGCCCCGGTATCGACGGGAGAGGAATCCAGAGAGGCCCCCTAGCAACTCGCATGGGGACTGGCCTCTCTTGAGGCCACCCGGGCGGGTCCCTGAGGTCCCCGTCGTAACTCGAGAACACCTGCCGCAACTCGAGAAAATCCAGGAAGTTCTCCCTTGCAGGCGAGATGAGGCCAATTTCCGATGAGGCGTCTGGAGACTAATGACACCTAACCTCTGGAACTTCGAAAGGGTCTTTCACACCCTTGCTGCAACTCAAGAAGTTCACCGCCATACCCGTCTCCACTCGAGAGGAAGTACGATGGTCCCGCCCACATCCAGAGGAGCCCCGTTTCCCCCTCGGAGCTCGAGATGAGGGATCCTTTCCCTGCTTTCAACGGGAAAGAATTCCCGGCGTTCCCGTCGCATCTCAAGAGGAGGCACTCTCAACAGGAAAGGCGAGAGGAACTCCATGGTCGTACCACCATTCCAAGAGTCCCCCAGATGTCTCAGTCCATTCCAGAGGAACCTCTTTGCCCTGCACTGGCTCATCTTTCACGCCGAGGATCGACTCACACCACGGTGGCACGTGGGACAGCCCTGTGGGAAAGCCTCGAGGGAAAGCCTCGAGGGAAAACCACAGATCCTTTGATCCACGCGACGGGAAGCGTGACATTGCTGCTACAGCCTGGAAGGAAAGCGCACGTGCATGCCCCCACTCGAGAGGAGGCCTGACTCCCCTGGGGAGACTCCAGAAGTACCCAAAGATCCTTGTCACCCCTGAGAGGAATCCTCGGTCCCGGCCCTGACTCCACACAAGGTTTTTGGCCCCGGTATCGAAGGGACAGGAATCCCGAGAGGCCCCCTAGCAACTCGCATGGGGACTGGCCTCTCTTGAGGCCACCCGGGCGGGTCCCTGAGGTCCCCGTCGTAACTCGAGAACACCTGCCGCAACTCAAGAAAATCCAGGAATTTCTCCCTTCCAGGCGAGATGAGGCCTATTTCCGATGAGGCGTCTGGAGACTAATGACACCTAACCTATGGAACTTCGAAAGGGTCATTCACACCCTTGCTGCAACTCAAGAAGTTCACCGCCATACCCGTCTCCACTCGAGAGGAAGTACGATGGTCCCGCCCACATCCAGAGGAGCCCCGTTTCCCCCTCGGAGCTCGAGATGAGGGATCCTTTCCCTGCTTTCAACGGGAAAGAATTCCCGGCGTTCCCGTCGCATCTCAAGAGGAGGCACTCTCAACAGGAAAGGCGAGAGGAACTCCATGGTCGTACCACCATTCCAAGACTCCCCCAGATGTCTCAGTCCATTCCAGAGGAACCTCTTTGCCCTGCACTGGTTCATCTTTCACGCCGAGGATCGACTCACACCACGGTGGCACGTGGGACAGCCCTGTGGGAAAGCCTCGAGGGAAAGCCTCGAGGGAAAACCACAGATCCTTTGATCCACGCGACGGGAAGCGTGACATTGCTGCTACAGCCTGGAAGGAAAGCGCACGTGCATGGCCCCACTCGAGAGGAGGCCTGACTCCCCTGGGGAGACTCCAGAAGTACCCAAAGATCCATGTCACCCCTGAGAGGAATCCTCGGTCCCGGCCCTGACTCCACACAAGGTTTTTGGCCCCGGTATCGACGGGAGAGGAATCCCGAGAGGCCCCCTAGCAACTCGCATGGGGACTGGCCTCTCCTGAGGCCACCAGGGCGGGTCCCTGAGGTCCCCGTCGTAACTCGAGAACACCTGCCGCAACTCGAGAAAATCCAGGAAGTTCTCCCTTCCAGGCGAGATGAGGCCTATTTCCGATGAGGCGTCTGGAGACTAATGACACCTAACCTCTGGAACTTCGAAAGGGTCTTTCACACCCTTGCTGCAACTCAAAAAGTTCACCGCCATACCCGTCTCCACTCGAGAGGAGGCACGATGGTCCCGCCCACATCCAGAGGAGCCCCGTTTCCCCCTCGGAGCTCGAGATGAGGGATCCTTTCCCTGCTTTCAACGGGAAAGAATTCCCGGCGTTCCCGTCGCATCTCAAGAGGAGGCACTCTCAACAGGAAAGTCGAGAGGAACTCCATGGTCGTACCACCATTCCAAGAGTCCCCCAGATGTCTCAGTCCATTCCAGAGGAACCTCTTTGCCCTGCACTGGCTCATTTTTCACGCCGAGGATCGACTCACACCACGGTGGCACGTGGGACAGCCCTGTGGGAAAGCCTCGAGGGAAAGCCTCGAGGGAAAACCACAGATCCTTTGATCCACGCGACGGGAAGCGTGACATTGCTGCTACAGCCTGGAAGGAAAGCACACGTGCATGCCCCCACTCGAGACGAGGCCTGACTCCCCTGGGGAGACTCCAGAAGTACCCAAAGATCCATGTCAGCCCCTGAGAGG
The DNA here is from genome assembly GCF_032405125.1 of Capricornis sumatraensis. Classification (NCBI taxonomy): domain Eukaryota; kingdom Metazoa; phylum Chordata; class Mammalia; order Artiodactyla; family Bovidae; genus Capricornis; species Capricornis sumatraensis. The sequence goes on along the minus strand of NW_027184696.1, from coordinate 19,620 downwards.
AATCCTCGGTTCGGGCCCTGACTCCACACAAGGTTCTTGGCCCCGGTATCGACGGGAGAGGAATCCCGAGAGGCCCCCTAGCAACTCGCATGGGGACTGGCCTCTCCTGAGGCCACCAGGGCGGGTCCCTGAGGTCCCCGTCGTAACTCGAGAACACCTGCCGTAACTCGAGAAAATCCAGGAAGTTCTCCCTTCCAGGCGAGATGAGGCCTATTTCCGATGAGGCGTCTGGAGACTAATGACACCTAACCTCTGGAATTTCGAAAGGGTCTTTCACACCCTTGCTGCAACTCAAGAAGTTCACCGCCATACCCGTCTCCACTCGAGAGGAAGCACGATGGTCCCGCCCACATCCAGAGGAGCCCCGTTTCCCCCTCGGAGCTCGAGATGAGGGATCCTTTCCCTGCTTTCAACGGGAAAGAATTCCCGGCGTTCCCGTCGCATCTCAAGAGGAGGCACTCTCAACAGGAAAGGCGAGAGGAACTCCATGGTCGTACCACCATTCCAAGAGTCCCCCAGATGTCTCAGTCCATTCCAGAGGAACCTCTTTGCCCTGCACTGGCTCATCTTTCACGCCGAGGATCGACTCACACCACGGTGGCACGTGGGACAGCCCTGTGGGAAAGCCTCGAGGGAAAGCCTCGAGGGAAAACCACAAATCCTTTGATCCACGCGACGGGAAGTATGACATTGCTGCTACAGTCTGGAAGGAAAGCGCACGTGCATGCCCCCACTCGAGACGAGGCCTGACTCCCCTGGGGAGACTCCAGAAGTACTCAAAGATCCATGTCAGCCCCTGAGAGGAATCCTCGGTTCGGGCCCTGACTGCACACAAGGTTATTGGCCCCGGTATCGACGGGAGAGGAATCCCGAGAGGCCCCCTAGCAACTCGCATGGGGACTGGCCTCTCCTGAGGCCACCAGGGCGGGTCCCTGAGGTCCCCGTCGTAACTCGAGAACACCTGCCGCAACTCGAGAAAATCCAGGAAGTTCTCCCTTCCAGGTGAGATGAGGCCTATTTCCGATGAGGCGTCTGGAGACTAATGACACCTAACCTCTGGAATTTCGAAAGGGTCTTTCACACCCTTGCTGCAACTCAAGAAGTACACCGCCATACCCGTCTCCACTCGAGAGGAAGCACGATGGTCCCGCCCACATCCAGAGGAGCCCCGTTTCCCCCTCGGAGCTCGAGATGAGGGATCCTTTCCCTGCTTTCAACGGGAAAGAATTCCCAGCGTTCCCGTCGCATCTCAAGAGGAGGCACTCTCAACAGGAAAGGCGAGAAGAACTCCATGGTCGTACCACCATTCCAAGATTCCCCCAGATGTCTCAGTCCATTCCAGAGGAACCTCTTTGCCCTGCTCTGGCTCATCTTTCACGCCGAGGATCGACTCTCACCTCGGTGGCACGTGGGACAGCCTTGTGGGAAAGCCTCGAGGGAAAGCCTCGAGGGAAAACGACAGATCCTTTGATCCACTCGACGGGAAGCGTGACATTGCTGCTACAGCCTGGAAGGAAAGCGCACGTGCATGCCCCCACTCGAGACGAGGCCTGACTCCCCTGGGGAGACTCCAGAAGTACCCAAAGATCCATGTCACCCCTGAGAGGAATCCTCGGTCCCGGCCCTGACTCCACACAAGGTTTTTGGCCCCGGTATCGACGGGAGAGGAATCCCGAGAGGCCCCCTAGCAACTCGCATGGGGACTGGCCTCTCCTGAGGCCACCAGGGCGGGTCCCTGAGGTCCCCGTCGTAACTCGAGAACACCTGCCGCAACTCGAGAAAATCCAGGAAGTTCTCCCTTCCAGGCGAGATGAGGCCTATTTCCGATGAGGCGTCTGGAGACTAATGACACCTAACCTCTGGAACTTCGAAAGGGTCTTTCACACCCTTGCTGCAACTCAAAAAGTTCACCGCCATACCCGTCTCCACTCGAGAGGAGGCACGATGGTCCCGCCCACATCCAGAGGAGCCCCGTTTCCCCCTCGGAGCTCGAGATGAGGGATCCTTTCCCTGCTTTCAACGGGAAAGAATTCCCGGCGTTCCCGTCGCATCTCAAGAGGAGGCACTCTCAACAGGAAAGTCGAGAGGAACTCCATGGTCGTACCACCATTCCAAGAGTCCCCCAGATGTCTCAGTCCATTCCAGAGGAACCTCTTTGCCCTGCACTGGCTCATTTTTCACGCCGAGGATCGACTCACACCACGGTGGCACGTGGGACAGCCCTGTGGGAAAGCCTCGAGGGAAAGCCTCGAGGGAAAACCACAGATCCTTTGATCCACGCGACGGGAAGCGTGACATTGCTGCTACACCCTGGAAGGAAAGCACACGTGCATGCCCCCACTCGAGACGAGGCCTGACTCCCCTGGGGAGACTCCAGAAGTACCCAAAGATCCATGTCAGCCCCTGAGAGGAATCCTCGGTTCGGGCCCTGACTCCACACAAGGTTCTTGGCCCCGGTATCGACGGGAGAGGAATCCCGAGAGGCCCCCTAGCAACTCGCATGGGGACTGGCCTCTCCTGAGGCCACCAGGGCGGGTCCCTGAGGTCCCCGTCGTAACTCGAGAACACCTGCCGTAACTCGAGAAAATCCAGGAAGTTCTCCCTTCCAGGCGAGATGAGGCCTATTTCCGATGAGGCGTCTGGAGACTAATGACACCTAACCTCTGGAATTTCGAAAGGGTCTTTCACACCCTTGCTGCAACTCAAGAAGTTCACCGCCATACCCGTCTCCACTCGAGAGGAAGCACGATGGTCCCGCCCACATCCAGAGGAGCCCCGTTTCCCCCTCGGAGCTCGAGATGAGGGATCCTTTCCCTGCTTTCAACGGGAAAGAATTCCCGGCGTTCCCGTCGCATCTCAAGAGGAGGCACTCTCAACAGGAAAGGCGAGAGGAACTCCATGGTCGTACCACCATTCCAAGAGTCCCCCAGATGTCTCAGTCCATTCCAGAGGAACCTCTTTGCCCTGCACTGGCTCATCTTTCACGCCGAGGATCGACTCACACCACGGTGGCACGTGGGACAGCCCTGTGGGAAAGCCTCGAGGGAAAGCCTCGAGGGAAAACCACAAATCCTTTGATCCACGCGACGGGAAGTATGACATTGCTGCTACAGTCTGGAAGGAAAGCGCACGTGCATGCCCCCACTCGAGACGAGGCCTGACTCCCCTGGGGAGACTCCAGAAGTACTCAAAGATCCATGTCAGCCCCTGAGAGGAATCCTCGGTTCGGGCCCTGACTGCACACAAGGTTATTGGCCCCGGTATCGACGGGAGAGGAATCCCGAGAGGCCCCCTAGCAACTCGCATGGGGACTGGCCTCTCCTGAGGCCACCAGGGCGGGTCCCTGAGGTCCCCGTCGTAACTCGAGAACACCTGCCGCAACTCGAGAAAATCCAGGAAGTTCTCCCTTCCAGGTGAGATGAGGCCTATTTCCGATGAGGCGTCTGGAGACTAATGACACCTAACCTCTGGAATTTCGAAAGGGTCTTTCACACCCTTGCTGCAACTCAAGAAGTACACCGCCATACCCGTCTCCACTCGAGAGGAAGCACGATGGTCCCGCCCACATCCAGAGGAGCCCCGTTTCCCCCTCGGAGCTCGAGATGAGGGATCCTTTCCCTGCTTTCAACGGGAAAGAATTCCCAGCGTTCCCGTCGCATCTCAAGAGGAGGCACTCTCAACAGGAAAGGCGAGAAGAACTCCATGGTCGTACCACCATTCCAAGATTCCCCCAGATGTCTCAGTCCATTCCAGAGGAACCTCTTTGCCCTGCTCTGGCTCATCTTTCACGCCGAGGATCGACTCTCACCTCGGTGGCACGTGGGACAGCCTTGTGGGAAAGCCTCGAGGGAAAGCCTCGAGGGAAAACGACAGATCCTTTGATCCACTCGACGGGAAGCGTGACATTGCTGCTACAGCCTGGAAGGAAAGCGCACGTGCATGCCCCCACTCGAGACGAGGCCTGACTCCCCTGGGGAGACTCCAGAAGTACCCAAAGATCCATGTCACCCCTGAGAGGAATCCTCGGTCCCGGCCCTGACTCCACACAAGGTTTTTGGCCCCGGTATCGACGGGAGAGGAATCCCGAGAGGCCCCCTAGCAACTCGCATGGGGACTGGCCTCTTCTGAGGCAACCAGGGCGGGTCCCTGAGGTCCCCGTCGTAACTCGAGAACACCTGCCGCAACTCGAGAAAATCCAGGAAGTTCTCCCTTCCAGGCGAGATGAGGCCTATTTCCGATGAGGCGTCTGGAGACTAATGACACCTAACCTCTGGAACTTCGAAAGGGTCTTTCACACCCTTGCTGCAACTCAAGAAGTTCACCGCCATACCCGTCTCCACTCGAGAGGAAGCACGATCGTCCCGCCCACATCCAGAGGAGCCCCGTTTCCCCCTCGGAGCTCGAGATGAGGGATCCTTTCCCTGCTTTCAACGGGAAAGAATTCCCGGCGTTCCCGTCGCATCTCAAGAGGAGGCACTCTCAACAGGAAAGGCGAGAGGAACTCCATGGTCGTACCACCATTCCAAGAGTCCCCCAGATGTCTCAGTCCATTCCAGAGGAACCTCTCTGCCCTGCACTGGCTCATTTTTCACGCCGAGGATCGACTCACACCACGGTGGCACGTGGGACAGCCCTGTGGGAAAGCCTCGAGGGAAAGCCTCGAGGGAAAACCACAGATCCTTTGATCCACGCGACGGGAAGCGTGACATTGCTGCTACAGCCTGGAAGGAAAGCACACGTGCATGCCCCCACTCGAGACGAGGCCTGACTCCCCTGGGGAGACTCCAGAAGTACCCAAAGATCCATGTCAGCCCCTGAGAGGAATCCTCGATTCGGGCCCTGACTCCACACAAGGTTCTTGGCCCCGGTATCGACGGGAGAGGAATTCCGAGAGGCCCCCTAGCAACTCGCATGGGGACTGGCCTCTCCTGAGGCCACCAGGGCGGGTCCCTGAGGTCCCCGTCGTAACTCGAGAACACCTGCCGTAACTCGAGAAAATCCAGGAAGTTCTCCCTTCCAGGCGAGATGAGGCCTATTTCCGATGAGGCGTCTGGAGACTAATGACACCTAACCTCTGGAATTTCGAAAGGGTCTTTCACACCCTTGCTGCAACTCAAGAAGTTCACCGCCATACCCGTCTCCACTCGAGAGGAAGCACGATGGTCCCGCCCACATCCAGAGGAGCCCCGTTTCCCCCTCGTAGCTCGAGATGAGGGATCCTTTCCCTGCTTTCAACGGGAAAGAATTCCCGGCGTTCCCGTCGCATCTCAAGAGGAGGCACTCTCAACAGGAAAGGCGAGAGGAACTCCATGGTCGTACCACCATTCCAAGAGTCCCCCAGATGTCTCAGTCCATTCCAGAGGAACCTCTTTGCCCTGCACTGGCTCATCTTTCACGCCGAGGATCGACTCACACCACGGTGGCACGTGGGACAGCCCTGTGGGAAAGCCTCGAGGGAAAGCCTCGAGGGAAAACCACAGATCCTTTGATCCACGCGACGGGAAGTGTGACATTGCTGCTACAGTCTGGAAGGAAAGCGCACGTGCATGCCCCCACTCGAGACGAGGCCTGACTCCCCTGGGGTGACTCCAGAAGTACTCAAAGATCCATGTCAGCCCCTGAGAGGAATCCTCGGTTCGGGCCCTGACTCCACACAAGGTTATTGGCCCCGGTATCGACGGGAGAGGAATCCCGAGAGGCCCCCTAGCAACTCGCTTGGGGACTGGCCTCTCCTGAGGTCACCAGGGCGGGTCCCTGAGGTCCCCGTCGTAACTCGAGAACACCTGCCGCAACTCGAGAAAATCCAGGAAGTTCTCCCTTCCAGGTGAGATGAGGCCTATTTCCGATGAGGCGTCTGGAGACTAATGACACCTAACCTCTGGAATTTCGAAAGGGTCTTTCACACCCTTGCTGCAACTCAAGAAGTACACCGCCATACCCGTCTCCACTCGAGAGGAAGCACGATGGTCCCGCCCACATCCAGAGGAGCCCCGTTTCCCCCTCGGAGCTCGAGATGAGGGATCCTTTCCCTGCTTTCAACGGGAAAGAATTCCCAGCGTTCCCGTCGCATCTCAAGAGGAGTCACTCTCAACAGGAAAGGCGAGAGGAACTCCATGGTCGTACCACCATTCCAAGAGTCCCCCAGATGTCTCAGTCCATTCCAGAGGAACCTCTTTGCCCTGCACTGGCTCATCTTTCACGCCGAGGATCGACTCACACCACGGTGGCACGTGGGACAGCCTTGTGGGAAAGCCTCGAGGGAAAGCCTCGAGGGAAAACCACAGATCCTTTGATCCACACGACCGGAAGCGTGACATTGCTGCTACAGCCTGGAAGGAAAGCGCACCTGCATGCCCCCACTCGAGACGAGGCCTGACTCCCCTGGGGAGACTCCAGAAGTACCCAAAGATACATGTCACCCCTGAGAGGAATCCTCGGTTCCGGCCCTGACTCCACACAAGGTTTTTGGCCCCGGTATCGACGGGAGAGGAATCCCGAGAGGCCCCCTAGCAACTCGCATGGGGACTGGCCTCTTCTGAGGCAACCAGGGCGGGTCCCTGAGGTCCCCGTCGTAACTCGAGAACACCTGCCGCAACTCGAGAAAATCCAGGAAGTTCTCCCTTCCAGGCGAGATGAGGCCTATTTCCGATGAGGCGTCTGGAGACTAATGACACCTAACCTCTGGAACTTCGAAAGGGTCTTTCACACCCTTGCTGCAACTCAAGAAGTTCACCGCCATACCCGTCTCCACTCGAGAGGAAGCACGATGGTCCCGCCCACATCCAGAGGAGCCCCGTTTCCCCCTCGGAGCTCGAGATGAGGGATCCTTTCCCTGCTTTCAACGGGAAAGAATTCCCGGCGTTCCCGTCGCATCTCAAGAGGAGGCACTCTCAACAGGAAAGGCGAGAGGAACTCCATGGTCGTACCACCATTCCAAGAGTCCCCCAGATGTCTCAGTCCATTCCAGAGGAACCTCTCTGCCCTGCACTGGCTCATTTTTCACGCCGAGGATCGACTCACACCACGGTGGCACGTGGGACAGCCCTGTGGGAAAGCCTCGAGGGAAAGCCTCGAGGGAAAACCACAGATCCTTTGATCCACGCGACGGGAAGCGTGACATTGCTGCTACAGCCTGGAAGGAAAGCACACGTGCATGCCCCCACTCGAGACGAGGCCTGACTCCCCTGGGGAGACTCCAGAAGTACCCAAAGATCCATGTCAGCCCCTGAGAGGAATCCTCGGTTCGGGCCCTGACTCCACACAAGGTTCTTGGCCCCGGTATCGACGGGAGAGGAATTCCGAGAGGCCCCCTAGCAACTCGCATGGGGACTGGCCTCTCTTGAGGCCACCCGGGCGGGTCCCTGAGGTCCCCGTCGTAACTCGAGAACACCTGCCGCAACTCAAGAAAATCCAGGAATTTCTCCCTTCCAGGCGAGATGAGGCCTATTTCCGATGAGGCGTCTGGAGACTAATGACACCTAACCTCTGGAACTTCGAAAGGGTCTTTCACACCCTTGCTGCAACTCAAGAAGTTCACCGCCATACCCGTCTCCACTCGAGAGGAAGTACGATGGTCCCGCCCACATCCAGAGGAGCCCCGTTTCCCCCTCGGAGCTCGAGATGAGGGATCCTTTCCCTGCTTTCAACGGGAAAGAATTCCCGGCGTTCCCGTCGCATCTCAAGAGGAGGCACTCTCAACAGGAAAGGCGAGAGGAACTCCATGGTCGTACCACCATTCCAAGAGTCCCCCAGATGTCTCAGTCCATTCCAGAGGAACCTCTTTGCCCTGCACTGGCTCATCTTTCACGCCGAGGATCGACTCACACCACGGTGGCACGTGGGACAGCCCTGTGGGAAAGCCTCGAGGGAAAGCCTCGAGGGAAAACCACAGATCCTTTGATCCACGCGACGGGAAGCGTGACATTGCTGCTACAGCCTGGAAGGAAAGCGCACGTGCATGGCCCCACTCGAGAGGAGGCCTGACTCCCCTGGGGAGACTCCAGAAGTACCCAAAGATCCATGTCACCCCTGAGAGGAATCCTCGGTCCCGGCCCTGACTCCACACAAGGTTTTTGGCCCCGGTATCGACGGGAGAGGAATCCCGAGAGGCCCCCTAGCAACTCGCATGGGGACTGGCCTCTCCTGAGGCCACCAGGGCGGGTCCCTGAGGTCCCCGTCGTATCTCGAGAACACCTGCCGCAACTCGAGAAAATCCAGGAAGTTCTCCCTTCCAGGCGAGATGAGGCCTATTTCCGATGAGGCGTCTGGAGACTAATGACACCTAACCTCTGGAACTTCGAAAGGGTCTTTCACACCCTTGCTGCAACTCAAGAAGTTCACCGCCATACCCGTCTCCACTCGAGAGGAGGCACGATGGTCCCGCCCACATCCAGAGGAGCCCCGTTTCCCCCTCGGAGCTCGAGATGAGGGATCCTTTCCCTGCTTTCAACGGGAAAGAATTCCCGGCGTTCCCGTCGCATCTCAAGAGGAGGCACTCTCAACAGGAAAGGCGAGAGGAACTCCATGGTCGTACCACCATTCCAAGAGTCCCCCAGATGTCTCAGTCCATTCCAGAGGAACCTCTTTGCCCTGCACTGGCTCATTTTTCACGCCGAGGATCGACTCACACCACGGTGGCACGTGGGACAGCCCTGTGGGAAAGCCTCGAGGGAAAGCCTCGAGGGAAAACCACAGATCCTTTGATCCACGCGACAGGAAGCGTGACATTGCTGCTACAGCCTGGAAGGAAAGCACACGTGCATGCCCCCACTCGAGACGAGGCCTGACTCCCCTGGGGAGACTCCAGAAGTACCCAAAGATCCATGTCAGCCCCTGAGAGGAATCCTCGGTTCGGGCCCTGACTCCACACAAGGTTCTTGGCCCCGGTATCGACGGGAGAGGAATCCCGAGAGGCCCCCTAGCAACTCGCATGGGGACTGGCCTCTCCTGAGGCCACCAGGGCGGGTCCCTGAGGTCCCCGTCGTAACTCGAGAACACCTGCCGCAACTCGAGAAAATCCAGGAAGTTCTCCCTTCCAGGCGAGATGAGGCCTATTTCCGATGAGGCGTCTGGAGACTAATGACACCTAACCTCTGGAACTTCGAAAGGGTCTTTCACACCCTTGCTGCAACTCAAGAAGTTCACCGCCATACCCGTCTCCACTCGAGAGGAAGCACGATGGTCCCGCCCACATCCAGAGGAGCCCCGTTTCCCCCTCGGAGCTCGAGATGAGGGATCCTTTCCCTGCTTTCAACGGGAAAGAATTCCCGGCGTTCCCGTCGCATCTCAAGAGGAGGCACTCTCAACAGGAAAGGCGAGAGGAACTCCATGGTCGTACCACCATTCCAAGAGTCCCCCAGATGTCTCAGTCCATTCCAGAGGAACCTCTCTGCCCTGCACTGGCTCATTTTTCACGCCGAGGATCGACTCACACCACGGTGGCACGTGGGACAGCCCTGTGGGAAAGCCTCGAGGGAAAGCCTCGAGGGAAAACCACAGATCCTTTGATCCACGCGACGGGAAGCGTGACATTGCTGCTACAGCCTGGAAGGAAAGCACACGTGCATGCCCCCACTCGAGACGAGGCCTGACTCCCCTGGGGAGACTCCAGAAGTACCCAAAGATCCATGTCAGCCCCTGAGAGGAATCCTCGGTTCGGGCCCTGACTCCACACAAGGTTCTTGGCCCCGGTATCGACGGGAGAGGAATTCCGAGAGGCCCCCTAGCAACTCGCATGGGGACTGGCCTCTCCTGAGGCCACCAGGGCGGGTCCCTGAGGTCCCCGTCGTAACTCGAGAACACCTGCCGTAACTCGAGAAAATCCAGGAAGTTCTCCCTTCCAGGCGAGATGAGGCCTATTTCCGATGAGGCGTCTGGAGACTAATGACACCTAACCTCTGGAATTTCGAAAGGGTCTTTCACACCCTTGCTGCAACTCAAGAAGTTCACCGCCATACCCGTCTCCACTCGAGAGGAAGCACGATGGTCCCGCCCACATCCAGAGGAGCCCCGTTTCCCCCTCGTAGCTCGAGATGAGGGATCCTTTCCCTGCTTTCAACGGGAAAGAATTCCCGGCGTTCCCGTCGCATCTCAAGAGGAGGCACTCTCAACAGGAAAGGCGAGAGGAACTCCATGGTCGTACCACCATTCCAAGAGTCCCCCAGATGTCTCAGTCCATTCCAGAGGAACCTCTTTGCCCTGCACTGGCTCATCTTTCACGCCGAGGATCGACTCACACCACGGTGGCACGTGGGACAGCCCTGTGGGAAAGCCTCGAGGGAAAGCCTCGAGGGAAAACCACAGATCCTTTGATCCACGCGACGGTAAGTGTGACATTGCTGCTACAGTCTGGAAGGAAAGCGCACGTGCATGCCCCCACTCGAGACGAGGCCTGACTCCCCTGGGGTGACTCCAGAAGTACTCAAAGATCCATGTCAGCCCCTGAGAGGAATCCTCGGTTCGGGCCCTGACTCCACACAAGGTTATTGGCCCCGGTATCGACGGGAGAGGAATCCCGAGAGGCCCCCTAGCAACTCGCATGGGGACTGGCCTCTCCTGAGGCCACCAGGGCGGGTCCCTGAGGTCCCCGTCGTAACTCGAGAACACCTGCCGCAACTCGAGAAAATCCAGGAAGTTCTCCCTTCCAGGTGAGATGAGGCCTATTTCCGATGAGGCGTCTGGAGACTAATGACACCTAACCTCTGGAATTTCGAAAGGGTCTTTCACACCCTTGCTGCAACTCAAGAAGTACACCGCCATACCCGTCTCCACTCGAGAGGAGGCACGATGGTCCCGCCCACATCCAGAGGAGCCCCGTTTCCCCCTCGGAGCTCGAGATGAGGGATCCTTTCCCTGCTTTCAACGGGAAAGAATTCCCAGCGTTCCCGTCGCATCTCAAGAGGAGGCACTCTCAACAGGAAAGGCGAGAGGAACTCCATGGTCGTACCACCATTCCAAGAGTCCCCCAGATGTCTCAGTCCATTCCAGAGGAACCTCTTTGCCCTGCACTGGCTCATCTTTCACGCCGAGGATCGACTCACACCACGGTGGCACGTGGGACAGCCTTGTGGGAAAGCCTCGAGGGAAAGCCTCGAGGGAAAACCACAGATCCTTTGATCCACTCGACGGGAAGCGTGACATTGCTGCTACAGCCTGGAAGGAAAGCGCACGTGCATGCCCCCACTCAAGACGAGGCCTGACTCCCCTGGGGAGACTCCAGAAGTACCCAAAGATACATGTCACCCCTGAGAGGAATCCTCGGTACCGGCCCTGACTCCACACAAGGTTTTTGGCCCCGGTATCGACGGGAGAGGAATACCGAGAGGCCCCCTAGGAACTCGCATGGGGACTGGCCTCTCCTGAGGCAACCAGGGCGGGTCCCTGAGGTCCCCGTCGTAACTCGAGAACACCTGCCGCAACTCGAGAAAATCCAGGAAGTTCTCCCTTGCAGGCGAGATGAGGCCTATTTCCGATGAGGCGTCTGGAGACTAATGACACCTAACCTCTGGAACTTCGAAAGGGTCTTTCACACCCTTGCTGCAACTCAAGAAGTTCACCGCCATACCCGTCTCCATTCGAGAGGAAGCACGATGGTCCCGCCCACATCCAGAGGAGCCCCGTTTCCCCCTCGTAGCTCGAGATGAGGGATCCTTTCCCTGCTTTCAACGGGAAAGAATTCCCGGCGTTCCCGTCGCATCTCAAGAGGAGGCACTCTCAACAGGAAAGGCGAGAGGAACTCCATGGTCGTACCACCATTCCAAGAGTCCCCCAGATGACTCAGTCCATTCCAGAGGAACCTCTTTGCCCTGCACTGGCTCATCTTTCACGCCGAGGATCGACTCACACCACGGTGGCACGTGGGACAGCCCTGTGGGAAAGCCTCGAGGGAAAGCCTCGAGGGAAAACCACAGATCCTTTGATCCACGCGACGGGAAGCGTGACATTGCTGCTACAGCCTGGAAGGAAAGCGCACGTGCATGCCCCCACTCGAGAGGAGGCCTGACTCCCCTGGGGAGACTCCAGAAGTACCCAAAGATCCTTGTCACCCTTGAGAGGAATCCTCGGTCCCGGCCCTGACACCACACAAGGTTTTTGGCCCCGGTATTGACGGGAGAGGAATCCAGAGAGGCCCCCTAGCAACTCGCATGGGGACTGGCCTCTCTTGAGGCCACCCGGGCGGGTCCCTGAGGTCCCCGTCGTAACTCGAGAACACCTGCCGCAACTCGAGAAAATACAGGAAGTTCTCCCTTGCAGGCGAGATGAGGCCTATTTCCGATGAGGCGTCTGGAGACTAATGACACCTAACCTCTGGAACTTCGAAAGGGTCTTTCACACCCTTGCTGCAACTCAAGAAGTTCACCGCCATACCCGTCTCCACTCGAGAGGAAGTACGATGGTCCCGCCCACATCCAGAGGAGCCCCGTTTCCCCCTCGGAGCTCGAGATGAGGGATCCTTTCCCTGCTTTCAACGGGAAAGAATTCCCGGCGTTCCCGTCGCATCTCAAGAGGAGGCACTCTCAACAGGAAAGGCGAGAGGAACTCCATGGTCGTATCACCATTCCAAGACTCCCCCAGATGTCTCAGTCCATTCCAGAGGAACCTCTTTGCCCTGCACTGGCTCATCTTTCACGCCGAGGATCGACTCACACCACGGTGGCACGTGGGACAGCCCTGTGGGAAAGCCTCGAGGGAAAGCCTCGAGGGAAAAACACAGATCCTTTGATCCACGCGACGGGAAGCGTGACATTGCTGCTACAGCCTGGAAGGAAAGCGCACGTGCATGCCCCCACTCGAGAGGAGGCCTGACTCCGCTGGGGAGACTCCAGAAGTACCCAAACATCCATGTCACCCCTGAGAGGAATCCTCGGTCCCGGCCCTGACTCCACACAAGGTTTTTGGCCCCGGTATCGACGGGAGAGGAATCCCGAGAGGCCCCCTAGCAACTCGCATGGGGACTGGCCTCTCCTGAGGCCACCAGGGCGGGTCCCTGAGGTCCCCGTCGTAACTCGAGAACACCTGCCGCAACTCGAGAAAATCCAGGAAGTTCTCCCTTCCAGGCGAGATGAGGCCTATTTCCGATGAGGCGTCTGGAGACTAATGACACCTAACCTCTAGAACTTCGAAAGGGTCTTTCACACCCTTGCTGCAACTCAAGAAGTTCACCGCCATACCCGTCTCCACCCGAGAGGAAGCACGATGGTCCCGCCCACATCCAGAGGAGCCCCGTTTCCCCCTCGTAGCTCGAGATGAGGGATCCTTTCCCTGCTTTCAATGGGAAAGAATTCCCGGCGTTCCCGTCGCATCTCAAGAGGAGGCACTCTCAACAGGAAAGGCGAGAGGAACTCCATGGTCGTACCACCATTCCAAGAGTCCCCCAGATGTCTCAGTCCATTCCAGAGGAACCTCTTTGCCCTGCACTGGCTCATTTTTCACGCCGAGGATCGACTCACACCACGGTGGCACGTGGGACAGCCCTGTGGGAAAGCCTCGAGGGAAAGCCTCGAGGGAAAACCACAGATCCTTTGATCCACGCGACGGGAAGCGTGACATTGCTGCTACAGCCTGGAAGGAAAGCACACGTGCATGCCCCCACTCGAGACGAGGCCTGACTCCCCTGGTGAGACTCCAGAAGTACCCAAAGATCCATGTCAGCCCCTGAGAGGAATCCTCGGTTCGGGCCCTGACTCCACACAAGGTTCTTGGCCCCGGTATCGACGGGAGAGGAATCCCGAGAGGCCCCCTAGCAACTCGCATGGGGACTGGCCTCTCCTGAGGCCACCAGGGCGGGTCCCTGAGGTCCCCGTCGTAACTCGAGAACACCTGCCGTAACTCGAGAAAATCCAGGAAGTTCTCCCTTCCAGGCGAGATGAGGCCTATTTCCGATGAGGCGTCTGGAGACTAATGACACCTAACCTCTGGAATTTCGAAAGGGTCTTTCACACCCTTGCTGCAACTCACGAAGTTCACCGCCATACCCGTCTCCACTCGAGAGGAAGCACGATGGTCCCGCCCACATCCAGAGGAGCCCCGTTTCCCCCTCGGAGCTCGAGATGAGGGATCCTTTCCCTGCATTCAACGGGAAAGAATTCCCGGCGTTCCCGTCGCATCTCAAGAGGAGGCACTCTCAACAGGAAAGGCGAGAGGAACTCCATGGTCGTACCACCATTCCAAGAGTCCCCCAGATGTCTCAGTCCATTCCAGAGGAACCTCTCTGCCCTGCACTGGCTCATTTTTCACGCCGAGGATCGACTCACACCACGGTGGCACGTGGGACAGCCCTGTGGGAAAGCCTCGAGGGAAAGCCTCGAGGGAAAACCACAGATCCTTTGATCCACGCGACGGGAAGCGTGACATTGCTGCTACAGCCTGGAAGGAAAGCACACGTGCATGCCCCCACTCGAGACGAGGCCTGACTCCCCTGGGGAGACTCCAGAAGTACCCAAAGATCCATGTCAGCCCCTGAGAGGAATCCTCGGTTCGGGCCCTGACTCCACACAAGGTTCTTGGCCCCGGTATCGACGGGAGAGGAATCCCGAGAGGCCCCCTAGCAACTCGCATGGGGACTGGCCTCTCCTGAGGCCACCAGGGCGGGTCCCTGAGGTCCCCGTCGTAACTCGAGAACACCTGCAGTAACTCGAGAAAATCCAGGAAGTTCTCCCTTCCAGGCGAGATGAGGCCTATTTCCGATGAGGCGTCTGAAGACTAATGACACCTAACCTCTGGAATTTCGAAAGGGTCTTTCACACCCTTGCTGCAACTCAAGAAGTTCACCGCCATACCCGTCTCCACCCGAGAGGAAGCACGATGGTCCCGCCCACATCCAGAGGAGCCCCGTTTCCCCCTCGTAGCTCGAGATGAGGGATCCTTTCCCTGCTTTCAACGGGAAAGAATTCCCGGCGTTCCCGTCGCATCTCAAGAGGAGGCACTCTCAACAGGAAAGGCGAGAGGAACTCCATGGTCGTACCACCATTCCAAGAGTCCCCCAGATGTCTCAGTCCATTCCAGAGGAACCTCTTTGCCCTGCACTGGCTCATCTTTCACGCCGAGGATCGACTCACACCACGGTGGCACGTGGGACAGCCCTGTGGGAAAGCCTCGAGGGAAAGCCTCGAGGGAAAACCACAGATCCTTTGATCCACGCGACGGGAAGTGTGACATTGCTGCTACAGTCTGGTAGGAAAGCGCACGTGCATGCCCCCACTCGAGACGAGGCCTGACTCCCCTGGGGTGACTCCAGAAGTACTCAAAGATCCATGTCAGCCCCTGAGAGGAATCCTCGGTTCGGGCCCTGACTCCACACAAGGTTTTTGGCCCCGGTATCGACGGGAGAGGAATCCCGAGAGGCCCCCTAGCAACTCGCATGGGGACTGGCCTCTCCTGAGGCCACCAGGGCGGGTCCCTGAGGTCCCCGTCCTAACTCGAGAACACCTGCCGCAACTCGAGAAAATCCAGGAAGTTCTCCCTTCCAGGCGAGATGAGGCCTATTTCCGATGAGGCGTCTGGAGACTAATGACACCTAACCTCTGGACTTCGAAAGGGTCTTTCACACCCTTGCTGCAACTCAAGAAGTTCACCGCCATACCCGTCTCCACTCGAGAGGAAGCACGATGGTCTCGCCCACATCCAGAGGAGCCCCGTTTCCCCCTCGTAGCTCGAGATGAGGGATCCTTTCCCTGCTTTCAACGGGAAAGAATTCCCGGCGTTCCCGTCGCATCTCAAGAGGAGGCACTCTCAACAGGAAAGGCGAGAGGAACTCCATGGTCGTACCACCATTCCAAGAGTCCCCCAGATGTCTCAGTCCATTCCAGAGGAACCTCTTTGCCCTGCACTGGCTCATCTTTCACGCCGAGGATCGACTCACACCACGGTGGCACGTGGGACAGCCCTGTGGGAAAGCCTCGAGGGAAAGACTCGAGGGAAAACAACAGATCCTTTGATCCACGCGACGGGAAGCGTGACATTGCTGCTACAGCCTGGAAGGAAAGCGCACGTGCATGCCCCCACTCGAGACGAGGCCTGACTCCCCTGGGGAGACTCCAGAAGTACCCAAAGATCCATGTCAGCCCCTGAGAGGAATCCTCGGTTCCGGGCCTGACTCCACACAAAGTTTTTGGCCCCGGTATCGACGGGAGAGGAATCCCGAGAGGCCCCCTAGCAAATTGCATGGGGACTGGCCTCTCCTGAGGCCACCAGGGCGGTTCCCTGAGGTCCCCGTCGTAACTCGAGAACACCTGCCGCAACTCGAGAAAATCCAGGAAGTTCTCCCTTCCAGGCGACATGTGGCCTATTTCCGATGAGACGTCTGGAGACTAATGACACCTAACCTCTGGAACTTCGAAAGGGTCTTTCACACCCTTGCTGCAACTCAAGAAGTTCACCGCCATACCCGTCTCCACTCGAGAGGAAGCACGATGGTCCCGCCCACATCCAGAGGAGCCCCGTTTCCCCCTCGTAGCTCGAGATGAGGGATCCTTTCCCTGCTTTCAACGGGAAAGAATTCACGGCGTTCCCGTCGCATCTCAAGAGGAGGCACTCTCAACAGGAAAGGCGAGAGGAACTCCATGGTCGTACCGCCATTCCAAGACTCCCCCAGATGTCTCAGTCCATTCCAGAGGAAACTCTTTGCCCTGCACTGGCTCATCTTTCACGCCGAGGATCGACTCACAACACGGTGGCACGTGGGACAGCCCTGTGGGAAAGCCTCGAGGGAAAGCCTCGAGGGAAAGCCACAGATCCTTTGATAAATGCGACGGGAATCGTGACATTGCTGCTACAGCCTGGAAGGAAAGCGCACGTGCATGCCCCCACTCGAGACGAGGCCTGACTCCCGTGGGGAGACTCCAGAAGTACCCAAAGATCCATGTCAGCCCCTGAGAGGAATCCTCGGTCCCGGCCCTGACTCCACACAAGGTTTTTGGCCCCGGTATCGACGGGAGAGGAATCCCGAGAGGCCCCCTAGCAACTCGCATGGGGACTGGCCTCTCCTGAGGCCACCAGGGCGGGTCCCTGAGGTCCCCGTCGTAACTCGAGAACACCTGCCGCAACTCGAGAAAATCCAGGAAGTTCTCCCTTCCAGGCGAGATGAGGCCTATTTCCGATGAGGCGTCTGGAGACTAATGACACCTAAACTCTGGAACTTCGAAAGGGTCTTTCACACCCTTGCTGCAACTCAAGAAGTTCACCGCCATACCCGTCTCCACTCGAGAGGAAGCACGATGGTCCCGCCCACATCCAGAGGAGCCCCGTTTCCCCCTCATAGCTCGAGATGAGGGATCCTTTCCCTGCTTTCAACGGGAAAGAATTCCCAGCGTTCCCGTCGCATCTCAAGAGGAGGCACTCTCAACAGGAAAGGCGAGAGGAACTCCATGGTCGTACCACCATTCCAAGAGTCCCCCAGATGTCTCAGTCCATTCCAGAGGAACCTTTTGCCCTGCACTGGCTCATCTTTCACGCCGAGGATTGACTCACACCACGGTGGCACGTGGGAAAGCCTTGTGGGAAAGCCTCGAGGGAAAGCCTCGAGGGAAAACCACAGATCCTTTGATCCACGCGACGGGAAGCGTGACATTGCTGCTGCAGCCTAGAAGGAAAGCGAACGTGCATGCCCCCACTCGAGACGAGTCCTGACTCCCCTGGGGAGACTCCAGAAGTACCCAAAGATACATGTCACCCCTGAGAGTAATCCTCGGTTCCGGCCCTGACTCCACACAAGGTTTTTGGCCCCGGTATCGACGGGAGAGGAATCCCGAGAGGCCCCCTCGCAACTCGCATGGGGACTGGCCTCTCCTGAGGCAACCAGGGCGGGTCCCTGAGGTCCCCGTCGTAACTCGAGAACACCTGCCACAACTCGAGAAAATCCAGGAAGTTCTCCCTTCCAGGCGAGATGAGGCCTATTTCCGATGAGGCGTCTGGAGACTAATGACACCTAACCTCTGGAACTTCGAAAGGGTCTTTCACACCCTTGCTGCAACTCAAGAAGTTCACCGCCATACCTGTCTCCACTCGAGAGGAAGCACGATTATCCCGCCCACATCCAGAGGAGCCCCGTTTCCCCCTCGTAGCTCGAGATGAGGGATCCTTTCCCTGCTTTCAACGGGAAAGAATTCCCGGCGTTCCCGTCGCATCTCAAGAGGAGGCACTCTCAACAGGAAAGGCGAGAGGAACTCCATGGTCGTACCACCATTCCAAGAGTCCCCCAGATGTCTCAGTCCATTCCAGAGGAACCTCTTTGCCCTGCACTGGCTCATCTTTCACGCCGAGGATCGACTCACACCACGGTGGCACGTGGGACAGCCCTGTGGGAAAGCCTCGAGGGAAAGACTCGAGGGAAAACCACAGATCCTTTGATCCACGCGACGGGAAGCGTGACATTGCTGCTACAGCCTGGAAGGAAAGCGCACGTGCATGCCCCCACTCGAGACGAGGCCTGACTCCCCTGGGGAGACTCCAGAAGTACCCAAAGATCCATGTCAGCCCCTGAGAGGAATCCTCGGTTCCGGGCCTGACTCCACACAAGGTTTTTGGCCCCGGTATCGACGGGAGAGGAATCCCGAGAGGCCCCCTAGCAAATTGCATGGGGACTGGCCTCTCCTGAGGCCACCAGGGCGGTTCCCTGAGGTCCCCATCGTAACTTGAGAACACCTGCCGCAACTCGAGAAAATCCAGGAAGTTCTCCCTTCCAGGCGACATGTGGCCTATTTCCGATGAGACGTCTGGAGACTAATGACACCTAACCTCTGGAACTTCGAAAGGGTCTTTCACACCCTTGCTGCAACTCAAGAAGTTCACCGCCATACCCGTCTCCACTCGAGAGGAAGCACGATGGTCCCGCCCACATCCAGAGGAGCCCCGTTTCCCCCTCGTAGCTCGAGATGAGGGATCCTTTCCCTGCTTTCAACGGGAAAGAATTCACGGCGTTCCCGTCGTATCTCAAGAGGAGGCACTCTCAACAGGAAAGGCGAGAGGAACTCCATGGTCGTACCACCATTCCAAGACTCCCCCAGATGTCTCAGTCCATTCCAGAGGAAACTCTTTGCCCTGCACTGGCTCATCTTTCACGCCGAGGATCGACTCACAACACGGTGGCACGTGGGACAGCCCTGTGGGAAAGCCTCGAGGGAAAGCCTCGAGGGAAAGCCACAGATCCTT
The DNA here is from genome assembly GCF_032405125.1 of Capricornis sumatraensis. NCBI lineage: Eukaryota > Metazoa > Chordata > Mammalia > Artiodactyla > Bovidae > Capricornis > Capricornis sumatraensis. Next base: position 474 of record NW_027184696.1, on the reverse strand, counting down.
TGATAAATGCGACGGGAATCGTGACATTGCTGCTACAGCCTGGAAGGAAAGCGCACGTGCATGCCCCCACTCGAGACGAGGCCTGACTCCCGTGGGGAGACTCCAGAAGTACCCAAAGATCCATGTCAGCCCCTGAGAGGAATCCTCGGTCCCGGCCCTGACTCCACACAAGGTTTTTGGCCCCGGTATCGACGGGAGAGGAATCCCGAGAGGCCCCCTAGCAACTCGCATGGGGACTGGCCTCTCCTGAGGCCACCAGGGCGGGTCCCTGAGTTCCCCGTCGTAACTCGAGAACACCTGCCGCAACTCGAGAAAATCCAGGAAGTTCTCCCTTCCAGGCGAGATGAGGCCTATTTCCGATGAGGCGTCTGGAGACTAATGACACCTAAACTCTGGAACTTCGAAAGGGTCTTTCACACCCTTGCTGCAACTCAAGAAGTTCACCGCCATACCCGTCTCCACTCGAGAGGAAGC
>NW_027184695.1:0-33700 GCF_032405125.1 Capricornis sumatraensis | reverse complement strand
TCTGGGAGAGGCTTCTTCAGAGCCGTTTCTGCTAAAGGCCGTCTCCGTATGATTTGTTGTCAGGTACACCGCACCCAGTGAAGGAGGTGGAGGAGGAGAGCAAGGCATCGCACCGCTCGGGGAACGTGGAACACCGGTGGACGTGCCAGCCCTTCTGATGCGGGGGACGATGGTGCGGAACTGGACCTGGAAGGAAGAACTCGGTGCTCACAGGGTTCTGCAAGGAGGTTAATCTCGAGGACTCTCTTTTCTGGATGGACATTCAAGGCTGATCACAGAGCCCGGGACAAGCAATGCATTGAAGGATATGCTGAGAAAAAGGAACAGTGTCTCTTTGACTGATCTATATGGATACTAATTTCCTTTGGTCCTTTTGGCGTGGCGTGTCGATACGACGGCTCGATTTTTCTTAAGTGGGATGGGAATACGTTGAGTGAAAACGATATGGAATTGGAAATAGTTTTGCTTTTCGATTGCTTGCCTTTGACGAACGCCTGCTTTATTGGAACCTCAGGGTGGATCATGTGTGGCTAAAATGCCAGCATGATCTATCTGTTCAATCAAATAGCCTGTGTATTTGAAATAAAGTAAAATTATTTAATTTAAAGAAAGGGTGTCTTCTCATCTGTGGTAGGGGAGGCATCGAAGCAACTGAGCCCTAGGTGTCTTGTCGTTCGAGACAAAGGAATGCCATGGACAAGAGCATTCCAGAAGTCTGCACTCCACTCTGAGGGATTCGGTGGTCGGAGGCCCACTTCTCGAGTTAAAGAAGCTGACATTCTGTCCATGCTCATGCTTGGGGGGGTGGGCGGGTTACACTCCGAGTACACTTCGGGTGTTTACTGACGTAGGACTCTTTGCAATGTTAGAATCTACACTCCAATGGATAGATTGATTGGAGCATTCAGTCCATGGCCCTATGAAGAGACCGTTGCCCCCACGTGCCCTGACATTTTGAAGTGACAGCATTCAGTCTCGTTAGCGGTCAGTGTCCCGATCCCAGCTTTGAGCTGTGTATCAGTTGCTTTGGCAATGAGGCAAGTGGAGAAAGGTAGCGAGAAGCCTTCTGTTCTGACGGTGGGATGCTCAGACCCAGTCGCTTTTGGAGACAAGGGAGGCAGACTCGGCCTGGATCCCTGGAGATTCCTGATGAAGTGAAGAAAAGGCAGTGGAGAAAATGTGGTGTTCCTTCAACTTGTGAAACCCGATGGAAGCAGCAGGCATTATTTCCAGAGGTTGCTTTTGCCACTGGTGAATCCTTTTGCCCATTGACTGGGAGAATCATGAATGTCTCCCTAGGATTTGACAGAAGTGCACTCCTGGAGTATCAGTTCTAATGTGAAAATCTTTGGAGCAACCAGTGTGATTGATTGTACCATAGGATTAGAAGGCCTGGGAATTTCACAGGCCTTTTCCCTTTGCATGTCTTCAGGACACTGGAGGGGAAAGTGAGAAGCTGGAGAGTCGTCAGGTTGTTTGGTCTAGTACCAGTCTTAGCCTCTGGGGAAGGAAACGGCAACCCACCTCAGTATTCCCGCCTGGAGAATCCCGTGGACAGAGGAGCCAGGTGGGCTGCTGTCCATGGGGTCACACAGAGTCGGGCAGGACTGAAGCAACTTAGCAATCTCAGCCTCAAACACACAGGCACGCACAGGGATAACTGTCCCTGGCAAAGGACTCTGGGGTGGCAAGGGAGCCGGATGGGCACCTCCTGGCAGTCGAGTTGGGCGACTGGGTCACCGGGTTGTTCTGGTCACCCCATTGGGTCCACTGTCTACATCCAGTCTCTCAAGAGTTAAGCCACTATCCAATCAAGAGGTCTCCGCCCACCTTGGGCCCACGCCTCCATGTGAAGGCCTTCTCTCTTCTCTGATTCAAATGCTCACTAGAAAAGTGGACACAGCCGGTCATCTCCCTGGCCTTCAGAGTCCCCCTCGGACCCTGAAGCCCTCCTGTCCAGCTGGAGTCCCAAGAGGCTGCCGCCATGCCCTCCTCCCCGCTCAGGGTGGCCGTGGTCTGCATGAGCAATGTCAACAGGAGCATGGAAGCCCACCGCGTCCTCAGGAAGAACGGGTTCCATGTCAGGTCTTTTGGAGCCGGATCCCACGTGAGGCTCCCAGGAGGGCCACGCAAGCCACCCGTGCTCTACGACTTCTCCACGCCCTATAAGAAGATGCACAGCGACCTCTCCTCTAAAGACCAAAAGCACTACCAAAGGAATGGAGTCTTACGCATCCTGAGAAGAAATGAGAGAATCAAGCCTGGCCCAGAAAGGTTTCAAGAGTGCCCAGATCCCTTTGACATCATCTTCACCTGTGGGCAGAGGGCCTATAACCGGGTGGTGGCCGACCTGTGCGCCAGGGACCAGGAGACCTGGCAGCCTGTGCCGGTCGTCAACGTGGACGTAGACGACACCCTGGAGGCAGCCAGCCTTGGAGCCTCGATCATCTGTGAGCTCTGCCAGGGTCTCCAGCAGGCAGACGACACGCAAAGTCGTCTGGCCGAACTGCTCCAGGCGGCCGAGGAGAAAACAGGAAGGAGCTTTCTGCACACGGTCTGCTTCTACTGAGGAAGCATCTTGGCTGGTTTCAGCTCCTTGGTCGGTAAGAACTCGTGCCCGGACCCTTGAGCTGCTGGGCATTTTCTGGGAGAGGCTTCTTCAGAGCCGTTTCTGCTAAAGGCCGTCTCCGTATGATTTGTTGTCAGGTACACCGCACCCAGTGAAGGAGGTGGAGGAGGAGAGCAAGGCATCGCACCGCTCGGGGAACGTGGAACACCGGTGGACGTGCCAGCCCTTCTGATGCGGGGGACGATGGTGCGGAACTGGACCTGGAAGGAAGAACTCGGTGCTCACAGGGTTCTGCAAGGAGGTTAATCTCGAGGACTCTCTTTTCTGGATGGACATTCAAGGCTGATCACAGAGCCCGGGACAAGCAATGCATTGAAGGATATGCTGAGAAAAAGGAACAGTGTCTCTTTGACTGATCTATATGGATACTAATTTCCTTTGGTCCTTTTGGCGTGGCGTGTCGATACGACGGCTCGATTTTTCTTAAGTGGGATGGGAATACGTTGAGTGAAAACGATATGGAATTGGAAATAGTTTTGCTTTTCGATTGCTTGCCTTTGACGAACGCCTGCTTTATTGGAACCTCAGGGTGGATCATGTGTGGCTAAAATGCCAGCATGATCTATCTGTTCAATCAAATAGCCTGTGTATTTGAAATAAAGTAAAATTATTTAATTTAAAGAAAGGGTGTCTTCTCATCTGTGGTAGGGGAGGCATCGAAGCAACTGAGCCCTAGGTGTCTTGTCGTTCGAGACAAAGGAATGCCATGGACAAGAGCATTCCAGAAGTCTGCACTCCACTCTGAGGGATTCGGTGGTCGGAGGCCCACTTCTCGAGTTAAAGAAGCTGACATTCTGTCCATGCTCATGCTTGGGGGGGTGGGCGGGTTACACTCCGAGTACACTTCGGGTGTTTACTGACGTAGGACTCTTTGCAATGTTAGAATCTACACTCCAATGGATAGATTGATTGGAGCATTCAGTCCATGGCCCTATGAAGAGACCGTTGCCCCCACGTGCCCTGACATTTTGAAGTGACAGCATTCAGTCTCGTTAGCGGTCAGTGTCCCGATCCCAGCTTTGAGCTGTGTATCAGTTGCTTTGGCAATGAGGCAAGTGGAGAAAGGTAGCGAGAAGCCTTCTGTTCTGACGGTGGGATGCTCAGACCCAGTCGCTTTTGGAGACAAGGGAGGCAGACTCGGCCTGGATCCCTGGAGATTCCTGATGAAGTGAAGAAAAGGCAGTGGAGAAAATGTGGTGTTCCTTCAACTTGTGAAACCCGATGGAAGCAGCAGGCATTATTTCCAGAGGTTGCTTTTGCCACTGGTGAATCCTTTTGCCCATTGACTGGGAGAATCATGAATGTCTCCCTAGGATTTGACAGAAGTGCACTCCTGGAGTATCAGTTCTAATGTGAAAATCTTTGGAGCAACCAGTGTGATTGATTGTACCATAGGATTAGAAGGCCTGGGAATTTCACAGGCCTTTTCCCTTTGCATGTCTTCAGGACACTGGAGGGGAAAGTGAGAAGCTGGAGAGTCGTCAGGTTGTTTGGTCTAGTACCAGTCTTAGCCTCTGGGGAAGGAAACGGCAACCCACCTCAGTATTCCCGCCTGGAGAATCCCGTGGACAGAGGAGCCAGGTGGGCTGCTGTCCATGGGGTCACACAGAGTCGGGCAGGACTGAAGCAACTTAGCAATCTCAGCCTCAAACACACAGGCACGCACAGGGATAACTGTCCCTGGCAAAGGACTCTGGGGTGGCAAGGGAGCCGGATGGGCACCTCCTGGCAGTCGAGTTGGGCGACTGGGTCACCGGGTTGTTCTGGTCACCCCATTGGGTCCACTGTCTACATCCAGTCTCTCAAGAGTTAAGCCACTATCCAATCAAGAGGTCTCCGCCCACCTTGGGCCCACGCCTCCATGTGAAGGCCTTCTCTCTTCTCTGATTCAAATGCTCACTAGAAAAGTGGACACAGCCGGTCATCTCCCTGGCCTTCAGAGTCCCCCTCGGACCCTGAAGCCCTCCTGTCCAGCTGGAGTCCCAAGAGGCTGCCGCCATGCCCTCCTCCCCGCTCAGGGTGGCCGTGGTCTGCATGAGCAATGTCAACAGGAGCATGGAAGCCCACCGCGTCCTCAGGAAGAACGGGTTCCATGTCAGGTCTTTTGGAGCCGGATCCCACGTGAGGCTCCCAGGAGGGCCACGCAAGCCACCCGTGCTCTACGACTTCTCCACGCCCTATAAGAAGATGCACAGCGACCTCTCCTCTAAAGACCAAAAGCACTACCAAAGGAATGGAGTCTTACGCATCCTGAGAAGAAATGAGAGAATCAAGCCTGGCCCAGAAAGGTTTCAAGAGTGCCCAGATCCCTTTGACATCATCTTCACCTGTGGGCAGAGGGCCTATAACCGGGTGGTGGCCGACCTGTGCGCCAGGGACCAGGAGACCTGGCAGCCTGTGCCGGTCGTCAACGTGGACGTAGACGACACCCTGGAGGCAGCCAGCCTTGGAGCCTCGATCATCTGTGAGCTCTGCCAGGGTCTCCAGCAGGCAGACGACACGCAAAGTCGTCTGGCCGAACTGCTCCAGGCGGCCGAGGAGAAAACAGGAAGGAGCTTTCTGCACACGGTCTGCTTCTACTGAGGAAGCATCTTGGCTGGTTTCAGCTCCTTGGTCGGTAAGAACTCGTGCCCGGACCCTTGAGCTGCTGGGCATTTTCTGGGAGAGGCTTCTTCAGAGCCGTTTCTGCTAAAGGCCGTCTCCGTATGATTTGTTGTCAGGTACACCGCACCCAGTGAAGGAGGTGGAGGAGGAGAGCAAGGCATCGCACCGCTCGGGGAACGTGGAACACCGGTGGACGTGCCAGCCCTTCTGATGCGGGGGACGATGGTGCGGAACTGGACCTGGAAGGAAGAACTCGGTGCTCACAGGGTTCTGCAAGGAGGTTAATCTCGAGGACTCTCTTTTCTGGATGGACATTCAAGGCTGATCACAGAGCCCGGGACAAGCAATGCATTGAAGGATATGCTGAGAAAAAGGAACAGTGTCTCTTTGACTGATCTATATGGATACTAATTTCCTTTGGTCCTTTTGGCGTGGCGTGTCGATACGACGGCTCGATTTTTCTTAAGTGGGATGGGAATACGTTGAGTGAAAACGATATGGAATTGGAAATAGTTTTGCTTTTCGATTGCTTGCCTTTGACGAACGCCTGCTTTATTGGAACCTCAGGGTGGATCATGTGTGGCTAAAATGCCAGCATGATCTATCTGTTCAATCAAATAGCCTGTGTATTTGAAATAAAGTAAAATTATTTAATTTAAAGAAAGGGTGTCTTCTCATCTGTGGTAGGGGAGGCATCGAAGCAACTGAGCCCTAGGTGTCTTGTCGTTCGAGACAAAGGAATGCCATGGACAAGAGCATTCCAGAAGTCTGCACTCCACTCTGAGGGATTCGGTGGTCGGAGGCCCACTTCTCGAGTTAAAGAAGCTGACATTCTGTCCATGCTCATGCTTGGGGGGGTGGGCGGGTTACACTCCGAGTACACTTCGGGTGTTTACTGACGTAGGACTCTTTGCAATGTTAGAATCTACACTCCAATGGATAGATTGATTGGAGCATTCAGTCCATGGCCCTATGAAGAGACCGTTGCCCCCACGTGCCCTGACATTTTGAAGTGACAGCATTCAGTCTCGTTAGCGGTCAGTGTCCCGATCCCAGCTTTGAGCTGTGTATCAGTTGCTTTGGCAATGAGGCAAGTGGAGAAAGGTAGCGAGAAGCCTTCTGTTCTGACGGTGGGATGCTCAGACCCAGTCGCTTTTGGAGACAAGGGAGGCAGACTCGGCCTGGATCCCTGGAGATTCCTGATGAAGTGAAGAAAAGGCAGTGGAGAAAATGTGGTGTTCCTTCAACTTGTGAAACCCGATGGAAGCAGCAGGCATTATTTCCAGAGGTTGCTTTTGCCACTGGTGAATCCTTTTGCCCATTGACTGGGAGAATCATGAATGTCTCCCTAGGATTTGACAGAAGTGCACTCCTGGAGTATCAGTTCTAATGTGAAAATCTTTGGAGCAACCAGTGTGATTGATTGTACCATAGGATTAGAAGGCCTGGGAATTTCACAGGCCTTTTCCCTTTGCATGTCTTCAGGACACTGGAGGGGAAAGTGAGAAGCTGGAGAGTCGTCAGGTTGTTTGGTCTAGTACCAGTCTTAGCCTCTGGGGAAGGAAACGGCAACCCACCTCAGTATTCCCGCCTGGAGAATCCCGTGGACAGAGGAGCCAGGTGGGCTGCTGTCCATGGGGTCACACAGAGTCGGGCAGGACTGAAGCAACTTAGCAATCTCAGCCTCAAACACACAGGCACGCACAGGGATAACTGTCCCTGGCAAAGGACTCTGGGGTGGCAAGGGAGCCGGATGGGCACCTCCTGGCAGTCGAGTTGGGCGACTGGGTCACCGGGTTGTTCTGGTCACCCCATTGGGTCCACTGTCTACATCCAGTCTCTCAAGAGTTAAGCCACTATCCAATCAAGAGGTCTCCGCCCACCTTGGGCCCACGCCTCCATGTGAAGGCCTTCTCTCTTCTCTGATTCAAATGCTCACTAGAAAAGTGGACACAGCCGGTCATCTCCCTGGCCTTCAGAGTCCCCCTCGGACCCTGAAGCCCTCCTGTCCAGCTGGAGTCCCAAGAGGCTGCCGCCATGCCCTCCTCCCCGCTCAGGGTGGCCGTGGTCTGCATGAGCAATGTCAACAGGAGCATGGAAGCCCACCGCGTCCTCAGGAAGAACGGGTTCCATGTCAGGTCTTTTGGAGCCGGATCCCACGTGAGGCTCCCAGGAGGGCCACGCAAGCCACCCGTGCTCTACGACTTCTCCACGCCCTATAAGAAGATGCACAGCGACCTCTCCTCTAAAGACCAAAAGCACTACCAAAGGAATGGAGTCTTACGCATCCTGAGAAGAAATGAGAGAATCAAGCCTGGCCCAGAAAGGTTTCAAGAGTGCCCAGATCCCTTTGACATCATCTTCACCTGTGGGCAGAGGGCCTATAACCGGGTGGTGGCCGACCTGTGCGCCAGGGACCAGGAGACCTGGCAGCCTGTGCCGGTCGTCAACGTGGACGTAGACGACACCCTGGAGGCAGCCAGCCTTGGAGCCTCGATCATCTGTGAGCTCTGCCAGGGTCTCCAGCAGGCAGACGACACGCAAAGTCGTCTGGCCGAACTGCTCCAGGCGGCCGAGGAGAAAACAGGAAGGAGCTTTCTGCACACGGTCTGCTTCTACTGAGGAAGCATCTTGGCTGGTTTCAGCTCCTTGGTCGGTAAGAACTCGTGCCCGGACCCTTGAGCTGCTGGGCATTTTCTGGGAGAGGCTTCTTCAGAGCCGTTTCTGCTAAAGGCCGTCTCCGTATGATTTGTTGTCAGGTACACCGCACCCAGTGAAGGAGGTGGAGGAGGAGAGCAAGGCATCGCACCGCTCGGGGAACGTGGAACACCGGTGGACGTGCCAGCCCTTCTGATGCGGGGGACGATGGTGCGGAACTGGACCTGGAAGGAAGAACTCGGTGCTCACAGGGTTCTGCAAGGAGGTTAATCTCGAGGACTCTCTTTTCTGGATGGACATTCAAGGCTGATCACAGAGCCCGGGACAAGCAATGCATTGAAGGATATGCTGAGAAAAAGGAACAGTGTCTCTTTGACTGATCTATATGGATACTAATTTCCTTTGGTCCTTTTGGCGTGGCGTGTCGATACGACGGCTCGATTTTTCTTAAGTGGGATGGGAATACGTTGAGTGAAAACGATATGGAATTGGAAATAGTTTTGCTTTTCGATTGCTTGCCTTTGACGAACGCCTGCTTTATTGGAACCTCAGGGTGGATCATGTGTGGCTAAAATGCCAGCATGATCTATCTGTTCAATCAAATAGCCTGTGTATTTGAAATAAAGTAAAATTATTTAATTTAAAGAAAGGGTGTCTTCTCATCTGTGGTAGGGGAGGCATCGAAGCAACTGAGCCCTAGGTGTCTTGTCGTTCGAGACAAAGGAATGCCATGGACAAGAGCATTCCAGAAGTCTGCACTCCACTCTGAGGGATTCGGTGGTCGGAGGCCCACTTCTCGAGTTAAAGAAGCTGACATTCTGTCCATGCTCATGCTTGGGGGGGGTGGGCGGGTTACACTCCGAGTACACTTCGGGTGTTTACTGACGTAGGACTCTTTGCAATGTTAGAATCTACACTCCAATGGATAGATTGATTGGAGCATTCAGTCCATGGCCCTATGAAGAGACCGTTGCCCCCACGTGCCCTGACATTTTGAAGTGACAGCATTCAGTCTCGTTAGCGGTCAGTGTCCCGATCCCAGCTTTGAGCTGTGTATCAGTTGCTTTGGCAATGAGGCAAGTGGAGAAAGGTAGCGAGAAGCCTTCTGTTCTGACGGTGGGATGCTCAGACCCAGTCGCTTTTGGAGACAAGGGAGGCAGACTCGGCCTGGATCCCTGGAGATTCCTGATGAAGTGAAGAAAAGGCAGTGGAGAAAATGTGGTGTTCCTTCAACTTGTGAAACCCGATGGAAGCAGCAGGCATTATTTCCAGAGGTTGCTTTTGCCACTGGTGAATCCTTTTGCCCATTGACTGGGAGAATCATGAATGTCTCCCTAGGATTTGACAGAAGTGCACTCCTGGAGTATCAGTTCTAATGTGAAAATCTTTGGAGCAACCAGTGTGATTGATTGTACCATAGGATTAGAAGGCCTGGGAATTTCACAGGCCTTTTCCCTTTGCATGTCTTCAGGACACTGGAGGGGAAAGTGAGAAGCTGGAGAGTCGTCAGGTTGTTTGGTCTAGTACCAGTCTTAGCCTCTGGGGAAGGAAACGGCAACCCACCTCAGTATTCCCGCCTGGAGAATCCCGTGGACAGAGGAGCCAGGTGGGCTGCTGTCCATGGGGTCACACAGAGTCGGGCAGGACTGAAGCAACTTAGCAATCTCAGCCTCAAACACACAGGCACGCACAGGGATAACTGTCCCTGGCAAAGGACTCTGGGGTGGCAAGGGAGCCGGATGGGCACCTCCTGGCAGTCGAGTTGGGCGACTGGGTCACCGGGTTGTTCTGGTCACCCCATTGGGTCCACTGTCTACATCCAGTCTCTCAAGAGTTAAGCCACTATCCAATCAAGAGGTCTCCGCCCACCTTGGGCCCACGCCTCCATGTGAAGGCCTTCTCTCTTCTCTGATTCAAATGCTCACTAGAAAAGTGGACACAGCCGGTCATCTCCCTGGCCTTCAGAGTCCCCCTCGGACCCTGAAGCCCTCCTGTCCAGCTGGAGTCCCAAGAGGCTGCCGCCATGCCCTCCTCCCCGCTCAGGGTGGCCGTGGTCTGCATGAGCAATGTCAACAGGAGCATGGAAGCCCACCGCGTCCTCAGGAAGAACGGGTTCCATGTCAGGTCTTTTGGAGCCGGATCCCACGTGAGGCTCCCAGGAGGGCCACGCAAGCCACCCGTGCTCTACGACTTCTCCACGCCCTATAAGAAGATGCACAGCGACCTCTCCTCTAAAGACCAAAAGCACTACCAAAGGAATGGAGTCTTACGCATCCTGAGAAGAAATGAGAGAATCAAGCCTGGCCCAGAAAGGTTTCAAGAGTGCCCAGATCCCTTTGACATCATCTTCACCTGTGGGCAGAGGGCCTATAACCGGGTGGTGGCCGACCTGTGCGCCAGGGACCAGGAGACCTGGCAGCCTGTGCCGGTCGTCAACGTGGACGTAGACGACACCCTGGAGGCAGCCAGCCTTGGAGCCTCGATCATCTGTGAGCTCTGCCAGGGTCTCCAGCAGGCAGACGACACGCAAAGTCGTCTGGCCGAACTGCTCCAGGCGGCCGAGGAGAAAACAGGAAGGAGCTTTCTGCACACGGTCTGCTTCTACTGAGGAAGCATCTTGGCTGGTTTCAGCTCCTTGGTCGGTAAGAACTCGTGCCCGGACCCTTGAGCTGCTGGGCATTTTCTGGGAGAGGCTTCTTCAGAGCCGTTTCTGCTAAAGGCCGTCTCCGTATGATTTGTTGTCAGGTACACCGCACCCAGTGAAGGAGGTGGAGGAGGAGAGCAAGGCATCGCACCGCTCGGGGAACGTGGAACACCGGTGGACGTGCCAGCCCTTCTGATGCGGGGGACGATGGTGCGGAACTGGACCTGGAAGGAAGAACTCGGTGCTCACAGGGTTCTGCAAGGAGGTTAATCTCGAGGACTCTCTTTTCTGGATGGACATTCAAGGCTGATCACAGAGCCCGGGACAAGCAATGCATTGAAGGATATGCTGAGAAAAAGGAACAGTGTCTCTTTGACTGATCTATATGGATACTAATTTCCTTTGGTCCTTTTGGCGTGGCGTGTCGATACGACGGCTCGATTTTTCTTAAGTGGGATGGGAATACGTTGAGTGAAAACGATATGGAATTGGAAATAGTTTTGCTTTTCGATTGCTTGCCTTTGACGAACGCCTGCTTTATTGGAACCTCAGGGTGGATCATGTGTGGCTAAAATGCCAGCATGATCTATCTGTTCAATCAAATAGCCTGTGTATTTGAAATAAAGTAAAATTATTTAATTTAAAGAAAGGGTGTCTTCTCATCTGTGGTAGGGGAGGCATCGAAGCAACTGAGCCCTAGGTGTCTTGTCGTTCGAGACAAAGGAATGCCATGGACAAGAGCATTCCAGAAGTCTGCACTCCACTCTGAGGGATTCGGTGGTCGGAGGCCCACTTCTCGAGTTAAAGAAGCTGACATTCTGTCCATGCTCATGCTTGGGGGGGTGGGCGGGTTACACTCCGAGTACACTTCGGGTGTTTACTGACGTAGGACTCTTTGCAATGTTAGAATCTACACTCCAATGGATAGATTGATTGGAGCATTCAGTCCATGGCCCTATGAAGAGACCGTTGCCCCCACGTGCCCTGACATTTTGAAGTGACAGCATTCAGTCTCGTTAGCGGTCAGTGTCCCGATCCCAGCTTTGAGCTGTGTATCAGTTGCTTTGGCAATGAGGCAAGTGGAGAAAGGTAGCGAGAAGCCTTCTGTTCTGACGGTGGGATGCTCAGACCCAGTCGCTTTTGGAGACAAGGGAGGCAGACTCGGCCTGGATCCCTGGAGATTCCTGATGAAGTGAAGAAAAGGCAGTGGAGAAAATGTGGTGTTCCTTCAACTTGTGAAACCCGATGGAAGCAGCAGGCATTATTTCCAGAGGTTGCTTTTGCCACTGGTGAATCCTTTTGCCCATTGACTGGGAGAATCATGAATGTCTCCCTAGGATTTGACAGAAGTGCACTCCTGGAGTATCAGTTCTAATGTGAAAATCTTTGGAGCAACCAGTGTGATTGATTGTACCATAGGATTAGAAGGCCTGGGAATTTCACAGGCCTTTTCCCTTTGCATGTCTTCAGGACACTGGAGGGGAAAGTGAGAAGCTGGAGAGTCGTCAGGTTGTTTGGTCTAGTACCAGTCTTAGCCTCTGGGGAAGGAAACGGCAACCCACCTCAGTATTCCCGCCTGGAGAATCCCGTGGACAGAGGAGCCAGGTGGGCTGCTGTCCATGGGGTCACACAGAGTCGGGCAGGACTGAAGCAACTTAGCAATCTCAGCCTCAAACACACAGGCACGCACAGGGATAACTGTCCCTGGCAAAGGACTCTGGGGTGGCAAGGGAGCCGGATGGGCACCTCCTGGCAGTCGAGTTGGGCGACTGGGTCACCGGGTTGTTCTGGTCACCCCATTGGGTCCACTGTCTACATCCAGTCTCTCAAGAGTTAAGCCACTATCCAATCAAGAGGTCTCCGCCCACCTTGGGCCCACGCCTCCATGTGAAGGCCTTCTCTCTTCTCTGATTCAAATGCTCACTAGAAAAGTGGACACAGCCGGTCATCTCCCTGGCCTTCAGAGTCCCCCTCGAACCCTGAAGCCCTCCTGTCCAGCTGGAGTCCCAAGAGGCTGCCGCCATGCCCTCCTCCCCGCTCAGGGTGGCCGTGGTCTGCATGAGCAATGTCAACAGGAGCATGGAAGCCCACCGCGTCCTCAGGAAGAACGGGTTCCATGTCAGGTCTTTTGGAGCCGGATCCCACGTGAGGCTCCCAGGAGGGCCACGCAAGCCACCCGTGCTCTACGACTTCTCCACGCCCTATAAGAAGATGCACAGCGACCTCTCCTCTAAAGACCAAAAGCACTACCAAAGGAATGGAGTCTTACGCATCCTGAGAAGAAATGAGAGAATCAAGCCTGGCCCAGAAAGGTTTCAAGAGTGCCCAGATCCCTTTGACATCATCTTCACCTGTGGGCAGAGGGCCTATAACCGGGTGGTGGCCGACCTGTGCGCCAGGGACCAGGAGACCTGGCAGCCTGTGCCGGTCGTCAACGTGGACGTAGACGACACCCTGGAGGCAGCCAGCCTTGGAGCCTCGATCATCTGTGAGCTCTGCCAGGGTCTCCAGCAGGCAGACGACACGCAAAGTCGTCTGGCCGAACTGCTCCAGGCGGCCGAGGAGAAAACAGGAAGGAGCTTTCTGCACACGGTCTGCTTCTACTGAGGAAGCATCTTGGCTGGTTTCAGCTCCTTGGTCGGTAAGAACTCGTGCCCGGACCCTTGAGCTGCTGGGCATTTTCTGGGAGAGGCTTCTTCAGAGCCGTTTCTGCTAAAGGCCGTCTCCGTATGATTTGTTGTCAGGTACACCGCACCCAGTGAAGGAGGTGGAGGAGGAGAGCAAGGCATCGCACCGCTCGGGGAACGTGGAACACCGGTGGACGTGCCAGCCCTTCTGATGCGGGGGACGATGGTGCGGAACTGGACCTGGAAGGAAGAACTCGGTGCTCACAGGGTTCTGCAAGGAGGTTAATCTCGAGGACTCTCTTTTCTGGATGGACATTCAAGGCTGATCACAGAGCCCGGGACAAGCAATGCATTGAAGGATATGCTGAGAAAAAGGAACAGTGTCTCTTTGACTGATCTATATGGATACTAATTTCCTTTGGTCCTTTTGGCGTGGCGTGTCGATACGACGGCTCGATTTTTCTTAAGTGGGATGGGAATACGTTGAGTGAAAACGATATGGAATTGGAAATAGTTTTGCTTTTCGATTGCTTGCCTTTGACGAACGCCTGCTTTATTGGAACCTCAGGGTGGATCATGTGTGGCTAAAATGCCAGCATGATCTATCTGTTCAATCAAATAGCCTGTGTATTTGAAATAAAGTAAAATTATTTAATTTAAAGAAAGGGTGTCTTCTCATCTGTGGTAGGGGAGGCATCGAAGCAACTGAGCCCTAGGTGTCTTGTCGTTCGAGACAAAGGAATGCCATGGACAAGAGCATTCCAGAAGTCTGCACTCCACTCTGAGGGATTCGGTGGTCGGAGGCCCACTTCTCGAGTTAAAGAAGCTGACATTCTGTCCATGCTCATGCTTGGGGGGGTGGGCGGGTTACACTCCGAGTACACTTCGGGTGTTTACTGACGTAGGACTCTTTGCAATGTTAGAATCTACACTCCAATGGATAGATTGATTGGAGCATTCAGTCCATGGCCCTATGAAGAGACCGTTGCCCCCACGTGCCCTGACATTTTGAAGTGACAGCATTCAGTCTCGTTAGCGGTCAGTGTCCCGATCCCAGCTTTGAGCTGTGTATCAGTTGCTTTGGCAATGAGGCAAGTGGAGAAAGGTAGCGAGAAGCCTTCTGTTCTGACGGTGGGATGCTCAGACCCAGTCGCTTTTGGAGACAAGGGAGGCAGACTCGGCCTGGATCCCTGGAGATTCCTGATGAAGTGAAGAAAAGGCAGTGGAGAAAATGTGGTGTTCCTTCAACTTGTGAAACCCGATGGAAGCAGCAGGCATTATTTCCAGAGGTTGCTTTTGCCACTGGTGAATCCTTTTGCCCATTGACTGGGAGAATCATGAATGTCTCCCTAGGATTTGACAGAAGTGCACTCCTGGAGTATCAGTTCTAATGTGAAAATCTTTGGAGCAACCAGTGTGATTGATTGTACCATAGGATTAGAAGGCCTGGGAATTTCACAGGCCTTTTCCCTTTGCATGTCTTCAGGACACTGGAGGGGAAAGTGAGAAGCTGGAGAGTCGTCAGGTTGTTTGGTCTAGTACCAGTCTTAGCCTCTGGGGAAGGAAACGGCAACCCACCTCAGTATTCCCGCCTGGAGAATCCCGTGGACAGAGGAGCCAGGTGGGCTGCTGTCCATGGGGTCACACAGAGTCGGGCAGGACTGAAGCAACTTAGCAATCTCAGCCTCAAACACACAGGCACGCACAGGGATAACTGTCCCTGGCAAAGGACTCTGGGGTGGCAAGGGAGCCGGATGGGCACCTCCTGGCAGTCGAGTTGGGCGACTGGGTCACCGGGTTGTTCTGGTCACCCCATTGGGTCCACTGTCTACATCCAGTCTCTCAAGAGTTAAGCCACTATCCAATCAAGAGGTCTCCGCCCACCTTGGGCCCACGCCTCCATGTGAAGGCCTTCTCTCTTCTCTGATTCAAATGCTCACTAGAAAAGTGGACACAGCCGGTCATCTCCCTGGCCTTCAGAGTCCCCCTCGGACCCTGAAGCCCTCCTGTCCAGCTGGAGTCCCAAGAGGCTGCCGCCATGCCCTCCTCCCCGCTCAGGGTGGCCGTGGTCTGCATGAGCAATGTCAACAGGAGCATGGAAGCCCACCGCGTCCTCAGGAAGAACGGGTTCCATGTCAGGTCTTTTGGAGCCGGATCCCACGTGAGGCTCCCAGGAGGGCCACGCAAGCCACCCGTGCTCTACGACTTCTCCACGCCCTATAAGAAGATGCACAGCGACCTCTCCTCTAAAGACCAAAAGCACTACCAAAGGAATGGAGTCTTACGCATCCTGAGAAGAAATGAGAGAATCAAGCCTGGCCCAGAAAGGTTTCAAGAGTGCCCAGATCCCTTTGACATCATCTTCACCTGTGGGCAGAGGGCCTATAACCGGGTGGTGGCCGACCTGTGCGCCAGGGACCAGGAGACCTGGCAGCCTGTGCCGGTCGTCAACGTGGACGTAGACGACACCCTGGAGGCAGCCAGCCTTGGAGCCTCGATCATCTGTGAGCTCTGCCAGGGTCTCCAGCAGGCAGACGACACGCAAAGTCGTCTGGCCGAACTGCTCCAGGCGGCCGAGGAGAAAACAGGAAGGAGCTTTCTGCACACGGTCTGCTTCTACTGAGGAAGCATCTTGGCTGGTTTCAGCTCCTTGGTCGGTAAGAACTCGTGCCCGGACCCTTGAGCTGCTGGGCATTTTCTGGGAGAGGCTTCTTCAGAGCCGTTTCTGCTAAAGGCCGTCTCCGTATGATTTGTTGTCAGGTACACCGCACCCAGTGAAGGAGGTGGAGGAGGAGAGCAAGGCATCGCACCGCTCGGGGAACGTGGAACACCGGTGGACGTGCCAGCCCTTCTGATGCGGGGGACGATGGTGCAGAACTGGACCTGGAAGGAAGAACTCGGTGCTCACAGGGTTCTGCAAGGAGGTTAATCTCGAGGACTCTCTTTTCTGGATGGACATTCAAGGCTGATCACAGAGCCCGGGACAAGCAATGCATTGAAGGATATGCTGAGAAAAAGGAACAGTGTCTCTTTGACTGATCTATATGGATACTAATTTCCTTTGGTCCTTTTGGCGTGGCGTGTCGATACGACGGCTCGATTTTTCTTAAGTGGGATGGGAATACGTTGAGTGAAAACGATATGGAATTGGAAATAGTTTTGCTTTTCGATTGCTTGCCTTTGACGAACGCCTGCTTTATTGGAACCTCAGGGTGGATCATGTGTGGCTAAAATGCCAGCATGATCTATCTGTTCAATCAAATAGCCTGTGTATTTGAAATAAAGTAAAATTATTTAATTTAAAGAAAGGGTGTCTTCTCATCTGTGGTAGGGGAGGCATCGAAGCAACTGAGCCCTAGGTGTCTTGTCGTTCGAGACAAAGGAATGCCATGGACAAGAGCATTCCAGAAGTCTGCACTCCACTCTGAGGGATTCGGTGGTCGGAGGCCCACTTCTCGAGTTAAAGAAGCTGACATTCTGTCCATGCTCATGCTTGGGGGGGTGGGCGGGTTACACTCCGAGTACACTTCGGGTGTTTACTGACGTAGGACTCTTTGCAATGTTAGAATCTACACTCCAATGGATAGATTGATTGGAGCATTCAGTCCATGGCCCTATGAAGAGACCGTTGCCCCCACGTGCCCTGACATTTTGAAGTGACAGCATTCAGTCTCGTTAGCGGTCAGTGTCCCGATCCCAGCTTTGAGCTGTGTATCAGTTGCTTTGGCAATGAGGCAAGTGGAGAAAGGTAGCGAGAAGCCTTCTGTTCTGACGGTGGGATGCTCAGACCCAGTCGCTTTTGGAGACAAGGGAGGCAGACTCGGCCTGGATCCCTGGAGATTCCTGATGAAGTGAAGAAAAGGCAGTGGAGAAAATGTGGTGTTCCTTCAACTTGTGAAACCCGATGGAAGCAGCAGGCATTATTTCCAGAGGTTGCTTTTGCCACTGGTGAATCCTTTTGCCCATTGACTGGGAGAATCATGAATGTCTCCCTAGGATTTGACAGAAGTGCACTCCTGGAGTATCAGTTCTAATGTGAAAATCTTTGGAGCAACCAGTGTGATTGATTGTACCATAGGATTAGAAGGCCTGGGAATTTCACAGGCCTTTTCCCTTTGCATGTCTTCAGGACACTGGAGGGGAAAGTGAGAAGCTGGAGAGTCGTCAGGTTGTTTGGTCTAGTACCAGTCTTAGCCTCTGGGGAAGGAAACGGCAACCCACCTCAGTATTCCCGCCTGGAGAATCCCGTGGACAGAGGAGCCAGGTGGGCTGCTGTCCATGGGGTCACACAGAGTCGGGCAGGACTGAAGCAACTTAGCAATCTCAGCCTCAAACACACAGGCACGCACAGGGATAACTGTCCCTGGCAAAGGACTCTGGGGTGGCAAGGGAGCCGGATGGGCACCTCCTGGCAGTCGAGTTGGGCGACTGGGTCACCGGGTTGTTCTGGTCACCCCATTGGGTCCACTGTCTACATCCAGTCTCTCAAGAGTTAAGCCACTATCCAATCAAGAGGTCTCCGCCCACCTTGGGCCCACGCCTCCATGTGAAGGCCTTCTCTCTTCTCTGATTCAAATGCTCACTAGAAAAGTGGACACAGCCGGTCATCTCCCTGGCCTTCAGAGTCCCCCTCGGACCCTGAAGCCCTCCTGTCCAGCTGGAGTCCCAAGAGGCTGCCGCCATGCCCTCCTCCCCGCTCAGGGTGGCCGTGGTCTGCATGAGCAATGTCAACAGGAGCATGGAAGCCCACCGCGTCCTCAGGAAGAACGGGTTCCATGTCAGGTCTTTTGGAGCCGGATCCCACGTGAGGCTCCCAGGAGGGCCACGCAAGCCACCCGTGCTCTACGACTTCTCCACGCCCTATAAGAAGATGCACAGCGACCTCTCCTCTAAAGACCAAAAGCACTACCAAAGGAATGGAGTCTTACGCATCCTGAGAAGAAATGAGAGAATCAAGCCTGGCCCAGAAAGGTTTCAAGAGTGCCCAGATCCCTTTGACATCATCTTCACCTGTGGGCAGAGGGCCTATAACCGGGTGGTGGCCGACCTGTGCGCCAGGGACCAGGAGACCTGGCAGCCTGTGCCGGTCGTCAACGTGGACGTAGACGACACCCTGGAGGCAGCCAGCCTTGGAGCCTCGATCATCTGTGAGCTCTGCCAGGGTCTCCAGCAGGCAGACGACACGCAAAGTCGTCTGGCCGAACTGCTCCAGGCGGCCGAGGAGAAAACAGGAAGGAGCTTTCTGCACACGGTCTGCTTCTACTGAGGAAGCATCTTGGCTGGTTTCAGCTCCTTGGTCGGTAAGAACTCGTGCCCGGACCCTTGAGCTGCTGGGCATTTTCTGGGAGAGGCTTCTTCAGAGCCGTTTCTGCTAAAGGCCGTCTCCGTATGATTTGTTGTCAGGTACACCGCACCCAGTGAAGGAGGTGGAGGAGGAGAGCAAGGCATCGCACCGCTCGGGGAACGTGGAACACCGGTGGACGTGCCAGCCCTTCTGATGCGGGGGACGATGGTGCGGAACTGGACCTGGAAGGAAGAACTCGGTGCTCACAGGGTTCTGCAAGGAGGTTAATCTCGAGGACTCTCTTTTCTGGATGGACATTCAAGGCTGATCACAGAGCCCGGGACAAGCAATGCATTGAAGGATATGCTGAGAAAAAGGAACAGTGTCTCTTTGACTGATCTATATGGATACTAATTTCCTTTGGTCCTTTTGGCGTGGCGTGTCGATACGACGGCTCGATTTTTCTTAAGTGGGATGGGAATACGTTGAGTGAAAACGATATGGAATTGGAAATAGTTTTGCTTTTCGATTGCTTGCCTTTGACGAACGCCTGCTTTATTGGAACCTCAGGGTGGATCATGTGTGGCTAAAATGCCAGCATGATCTATCTGTTCAATCAAATAGCCTGTGTATTTGAAATAAAGTAAAATTATTTAATTTAAAGAAAGGGTGTCTTCTCATCTGTGGTAGGGGAGGCATCGAAGCAACTGAGCCCTAGGTGTCTTGTCGTTCGAGACAAAGGAATGCCATGGACAAGAGCATTCCAGAAGTCTGCACTCCACTCTGAGGGATTCGGTGGTCGGAGGCCCACTTCTCGAGTTAAAGAAGCTGACATTCTGTCCATGCTCATGCTTGGGGGGGTGGGCGGGTTACACTCCGAGTACACTTCGGGTGTTTACTGACGTAGGACTCTTTGCAATGTTAGAATCTACACTCCAATGGATAGATTGATTGGAGCATTCAGTCCATGGCCCTATGAAGAGACCGTTGCCCCCACGTGCCCTGACATTTTGAAGTGACAGCATTCAGTCTCGTTAGCGGTCAGTGTCCCGATCCCAGCTTTGAGCTGTGTATCAGTTGCTTTGGCAATGAGGCAAGTGGAGAAAGGTAGCGAGAAGCCTTCTGTTCTGACGGTGGGATGCTCAGACCCAGTCGCTTTTGGAGACAAGGGAGGCAGACTCGGCCTGGATCCCTGGAGATTCCTGATGAAGTGAAGAAAAGGCAGTGGAGAAAATGTGGTGTTCCTTCAACTTGTGAAACCCGATGGAAGCAGCAGGCATTATTTCCAGAGGTTGCTTTTGCCACTGGTGAATCCTTTTGCCCATTGACTGGGAGAATCATGAATGTCTCCCTAGGATTTGACAGAAGTGCACTCCTGGAGTATCAGTTCTAATGTGAAAATCTTTGGAGCAACCAGTGTGATTGATTGTACCATAGGATTAGAAGGCCTGGGAATTTCACAGGCCTTTTCCCTTTGCATGTCTTCAGGACACTGGAGGGGAAAGTGAGAAGCTGGAGAGTCGTCAGGTTGTTTGGTCTAGTACCAGTCTTAGCCTCTGGGGAAGGAAACGGCAACCCACCTCAGTATTCCCGCCTGGAGAATCCCGTGGACAGAGGAGCCAGGTGGGCTGCTGTCCATGGGGTCACACAGAGTCGGGCAGGACTGAAGCAACTTAGCAATCTCAGCCTCAAACACACAGGCACGCACAGGGATAACTGTCCCTGGCAAAGGACTCTGGGGTGGCAAGGGAGCCGGATGGGCACCTCCTGGCAGTCGAGTTGGGCGACTGGGTCACCGGGTTGTTCTGGTCACCCCATTGGGTCCACTGTCTACATCCAGTCTCTCAAGAGTTAAGCCACTATCCAATCAAGAGGTCTCCGCCCACCTTGGGCCCACGCCTCCATGTGAAGGCCTTCTCTCTTCTCTGATTCAAATGCTCACTAGAAAAGTGGACACAGCCGGTCATCTCCCTGGCCTTCAGAGTCCCCCTCGGACCCTGAAGCCCTCCTGTCCAGCTGGAGTCCCAAGAGGCTGCCGCCATGCCCTCCTCCCCGCTCAGGGTGGCCGTGGTCTGCATGAGCAATGTCAACAGGAGCATGGAAGCCCACCGCGTCCTCAGGAAGAACGGGTTCCATGTCAGGTCTTTTGGAGCCGGATCCCACGTGAGGCTCCCAGGAGGGCCACGCAAGCCACCCGTGCTCTACGACTTCTCCACGCCCTATAAGAAGATGCACAGCGACCTCTCCTCTAAAGACCAAAAGCACTACCAAAGGAATGGAGTCTTACGCATCCTGAGAAGAAATGAGAGAATCAAGCCTGGCCCAGAAAGGTTTCAAGAGTGCCCAGATCCCTTTGACATCATCTTCACCTGTGGGCAGAGGGCCTATAACCGGGTGGTGGCCGACCTGTGCGCCAGGGACCAGGAGACCTGGCAGCCTGTGCCGGTCGTCAACGTGGACGTAGACGACACCCTGGAGGCAGCCAGCCTTGGAGCCTCGATCATCTGTGAGCTCTGCCAGGGTCTCCAGCAGGCAGACGACACGCAAAGTCGTCTGGCCGAACTGCTCCAGGCGGCCGAGGAGAAAACAGGAAGGAGCTTTCTGCACACGGTCTGCTTCTACTGAGGAAGCATCTTGGCTGGTTTCAGCTCCTTGGTCGGTAAGAACTCGTGCCCGGACCCTTGAGCTGCTGGGCATTTTCTGGGAGAGGCTTCTTCAGAGCCGTTTCTGCTAAAGGCCGTCTCCGTATGATTTGTTGTCAGGTACACCGCACCCAGTGAAGGAGGTGGAGGAGGAGAGCAAGGCATCGCACCGCTCGGGGAACGTGGAACACCGGTGGACGTGCCAGCCCTTCTGATGCGGGGGACGATGGTGCGGAACTGGACCTGGAAGGAAGAACTCGGTGCTCACAGGGTTCTGCAAGGAGGTTAATCTCGAGGACTCTCTTTTCTGGATGGACATTCAAGGCTGATCACAGAGCCCGGGACAAGCAATGCATTGAAGGATATGCTGAGAAAAAGGAACAGTGTCTCTTTGACTGATCTATATGGATACTAATTTCCTTTGGTCCTTTTGGCGTGGCGTGTCGATACGACGGCTCGATTTTTCTTAAGTGGGATGGGAATACGTTGAGTGAAAACGATATGGAATTGGAAATAGTTTTGCTTTTCGATTGCTTGCCTTTGACGAACGCCTGCTTTATTGGAACCTCAGGGTGGATCATGTGTGGCTAAAATGCCAGCATGATCTATCTGTTCAATCAAATAGCCTGTGTATTTGAAATAAAGTAAAATTATTTAATTTAAAGAAAGGGTGTCTTCTCATCTGTGGTAGGGGAGGCATCGAAGCAACTGAGCCCTAGGTGTCTTGTCGTTCGAGACAAAGGAATGCCATGGACAAGAGCATTCCAGAAGTCTGCACTCCACTCTGAGGGATTCGGTGGTCGGAGGCCCACTTCTCGAGTTAAAGAAGCTGACATTCTGTCCATGCTCATGCTTGGGGGGGTGGGCGGGTTACACTCCGAGTACACTTCGGGTGTTTACTGACGTAGGACTCTTTGCAATGTTAGAATCTACACTCCAATGGATAGATTGATTGGAGCATTCAGTCCATGGCCCTATGAAGAGACCGTTGCCCCCACGTGCCCTGACATTTTGAAGTGACAGCATTCAGTCTCGTTAGCGGTCAGTGTCCCGATCCCAGCTTTGAGCTGTGTATCAGTTGCTTTGGCAATGAGGCAAGTGGAGAAAGGTAGCGAGAAGCCTTCTGTTCTGACGGTGGGATGCTCAGACCCAGTCGCTTTTGGAGACAAGGGAGGCAGACTCGGCCTGGATCCCTGGAGATTCCTGATGAAGTGAAGAAAAGGCAGTGGAGAAAATGTGGTGTTCCTTCAACTTGTGAAACCCGATGGAAGCAGCAGGCATTATTTCCAGAGGTTGCTTTTGCCACTGGTGAATCCTTTTGCCCATTGACTGGGAGAATCATGAATGTCTCCCTAGGATTTGACAGAAGTGCACTCCTGGAGTATCAGTTCTAATGTGAAAATCTTTGGAGCAACCAGTGTGATTGATTGTACCATAGGATTAGAAGGCCTGGGAATTTCACAGGCCTTTTCCCTTTGCATGTCTTCAGGACACTGGAGGGGAAAGTGAGAAGCTGGAGAGTCGTCAGGTTGTTTGGTCTAGTACCAGTCTTAGCCTCTGGGGAAGGAAACGGCAACCCACCTCAGTATTCCCGCCTGGAGAATCCCGTGGACAGAGGAGCCAGGTGGGCTGCTGTCCATGGGGTCACACAGAGTCGGGCAGGACTGAAGCAACTTAGCAATCTCAGCCTCAAACACACAGGCACGCACAGGGATAACTGTCCCTGGCAAAGGACTCTGGGGTGGCAAGGGAGCCGGATGGGCACCTCCTGGCAGTCGAGTTGGGCGACTGGGTCACCGGGTTGTTCTGGTCACCCCATTGGGTCCACTGTCTACATCCAGTCTCTCAAGAGTTAAGCCACTATCCAATCAAGAGGTCTCCGCCCACCTTGGGCCCACGCCTCCATGTGAAGGCCTTCTCTCTTCTCTGATTCAAATGCTCACTAGAAAAGTGGACACAGCCGGTCATCTCCCTGGCCTTCAGAGTCCCCCTCGGACCCTGAAGCCCTCCTGTCCAGCTGGAGTCCCAAGAGGCTGCCGCCATGCCCTCCTCCCCGCTCAGGGTGGCCGTGGTCTGCATGAGCAATGTCAACAGGAGCATGGAAGCCCACCGCGTCCTCAGGAAGAACGGGTTCCATGTCAGGTCTTTTGGAGCCGGATCCCACGTGAGGCTCCCAGGAGGGCCACGCAAGCCACCCGTGCTCTACGACTTCTCCACGCCCTATAAGAAGATGCACAGCGACCTCTCCTCTAAAGACCAAAAGCACTACCAAAGGAATGGAGTCTTACGCATCCTGAGAAGAAATGAGAGAATCAAGCCT
The DNA here is from genome assembly GCF_032405125.1 of Capricornis sumatraensis. NCBI lineage: Eukaryota > Metazoa > Chordata > Mammalia > Artiodactyla > Bovidae > Capricornis > Capricornis sumatraensis. The sequence continues at coordinate 10,292 of NW_027184695.1, read as the reverse complement.
GGCCCAGAAAGGTTTCAAGAGTGCCCAGATCCCTTTGACATCATCTTCACCTGTGGGCAGAGGGCCTATAACCGGGTGGTGGCCGACCTGTGCGCCAGGGACCAGGAGACCTGGCAGCCTGTGCCGGTCGTCAACGTGGACGTAGACGACACCCTGGAGGCAGCCAGCCTTGGAGCCTCGATCATCTGTGAGCTCTGCCAGGGTCTCCAGCAGGCAGACGACACGCAAAGTCGTCTGGCCGAACTGCTCCAGGCGGCCGAGGAGAAAACAGGAAGGAGCTTTCTGCACACGGTCTGCTTCTACTGAGGAAGCATCTTGGCTGGTTTCAGCTCCTTGGTCGGTAAGAACTCGTGCCCGGACCCTTGAGCTGCTGGGCATTTTCTGGGAGAGGCTTCTTCAGAGCCGTTTCTGCTAAAGGCCGTCTCCGTATGATTTGTTGTCAGGTACACCGCACCCAGTGAAGGAGGTGGAGGAGGAGAGCAAGGCATCGCACCGCTCGGGGAACGTGGAACACCGGTGGACGTGCCAGCCCTTCTGATGCGGGGGACGATGGTGCGGAACTGGACCTGGAAGGAAGAACTCGGTGCTCACAGGGTTCTGCAAGGAGGTTAATCTCGAGGACTCTCTTTTCTGGATGGACATTCAAGGCTGATCACAGAGCCCGGGACAAGCAATGCATTGAAGGATATGCTGAGAAAAAGGAACAGTGTCTCTTTGACTGATCTATATGGATACTAATTTCCTTTGGTCCTTTTGGCGTGGCGTGTCGATACGACGGCTCGATTTTTCTTAAGTGGGATGGGAATACGTTGAGTGAAAACGATATGGAATTGGAAATAGTTTTGCTTTTCGATTGCTTGCCTTTGACGAACGCCTGCTTTATTGGAACCTCAGGGTGGATCATGTGTGGCTAAAATGCCAGCATGATCTATCTGTTCAATCAAATAGCCTGTGTATTTGAAATAAAGTAAAATTATTTAATTTAAAGAAAGGGTGTCTTCTCATCTGTGGTAGGGGAGGCATCGAAGCAACTGAGCCCTAGGTGTCTTGTCGTTCGAGACAAAGGAATGCCATGGACAAGAGCATTCCAGAAGTCTGCACTCCACTCTGAGGGATTCGGTGGTCGGAGGCCCACTTCTCGAGTTAAAGAAGCTGACATTCTGTCCATGCTCATGCTTGGGGGGGTGGGCGGGTTACACTCCGAGTACACTTCGGGTGTTTACTGACGTAGGACTCTTTGCAATGTTAGAATCTACACTCCAATGGATAGATTGATTGGAGCATTCAGTCCATGGCCCTATGAAGAGACCGTTGCCCCCACGTGCCCTGACATTTTGAAGTGACAGCATTCAGTCTCGTTAGCGGTCAGTGTCCCGATCCCAGCTTTGAGCTGTGTATCAGTTGCTTTGGCAATGAGGCAAGTGGAGAAAGGTAGCGAGAAGCCTTCTGTTCTGACGGTGGGATGCTCAGACCCAGTCGCTTTTGGAGACAAGGGAGGCAGACTCGGCCTGGATCCCTGGAGATTCCTGATGAAGTGAAGAAAAGGCAGTGGAGAAAATGTGGTGTTCCTTCAACTTGTGAAACCCGATGGAAGCAGCAGGCATTATTTCCAGAGGTTGCTTTTGCCACTGGTGAATCCTTTTGCCCATTGACTGGGAGAATCATGAATGTCTCCCTAGGATTTGACAGAAGTGCACTCCTGGAGTATCAGTTCTAATGTGAAAATCTTTGGAGCAACCAGTGTGATTGATTGTACCATAGGATTAGAAGGCCTGGGAATTTCACAGGCCTTTTCCCTTTGCATGTCTTCAGGACACTGGAGGGGAAAGTGAGAAGCTGGAGAGTCGTCAGGTTGTTTGGTCTAGTACCAGTCTTAGCCTCTGGGGAAGGAAACGGCAACCCACCTCAGTATTCCCGCCTGGAGAATCCCGTGGACAGAGGAGCCAGGTGGGCTGCTGTCCATGGGGTCACACAGAGTCGGGCAGGACTGAAGCAACTTAGCAATCTCAGCCTCAAACACACAGGCACGCACAGGGATAACTGTCCCTGGCAAAGGACTCTGGGGTGGCAAGGGAGCCGGATGGGCACCTCCTGGCAGTCGAGTTGGGCGACTGGGTCACCGGGTTGTTCTGGTCACCCCATTGGGTCCACTGTCTACATCCAGTCTCTCAAGAGTTAAGCCACTATCCAATCAAGAGGTCTCCGCCCACCTTGGGCCCACGCCTCCATGTGAAGGCCTTCTCTCTTCTCTGATTCAAATGCTCACTAGAAAAGTGGACACAGCCGGTCATCTCCCTGGCCTTCAGAGTCCCCCTCGGACCCTGAAGCCCTCCTGTCCAGCTGGAGTCCCAAGAGGCTGCCGCCATGCCCTCCTCCCCGCTCAGGGTGGCCGTGGTCTGCATGAGCAATGTCAACAGGAGCATGGAAGCCCACCGCGTCCTCAGGAAGAACGGGTTCCATGTCAGGTCTTTTGGAGCCGGATCCCACGTGAGGCTCCCAGGAGGGCCACGCAAGCCACCCGTGCTCTACGACTTCTCCACGCCCTATAAGAAGATGCACAGCGACCTCTCCTCTAAAGACCAAAAGCACTACCAAAGGAATGGAGTCTTACGCATCCTGAGAAGAAATGAGAGAATCAAGCCTGGCCCAGAAAGGTTTCAAGAGTGCCCAGATCCCTTTGACATCATCTTCACCTGTGGGCAGAGGGCCTATAACCGGGTGGTGGCCGACCTGTGCGCCAGGGACCAGGAGACCTGGCAGCCTGTGCCGGTCGTCAACGTGGACGTAGACGACACCCTGGAGGCAGCCAGCCTTGGAGCCTCGATCATCTGTGAGCTCTGCCAGGGTCTCCAGCAGGCAGACGACACGCAAAGTCGTCTGGCCGAACTGCTCCAGGCGGCCGAGGAGAAAACAGGAAGGAGCTTTCTGCACACGGTCTGCTTCTACTGAGGAAGCATCTTGGCTGGTTTCAGCTCCTTGGTCGGTAAGAACTCGTGCCCGGACCCTTGAGCTGCTGGGCATTTTCTGGGAGAGGCTTCTTCAGAGCCGTTTCTGCTAAAGGCCGTCTCCGTATGATTTGTTGTCAGGTACACCGCACCCAGTGAAGGAGGTGGAGGAGGAGAGCAAGGCATCGCACCGCTCGGGGAACGTGGAACACCGGTGGACGTGCCAGCCCTTCTGATGCGGGGGACGATGGTGCGGAACTGGACCTGGAAGGAAGAACTCGGTGCTCACAGGGTTCTGCAAGGAGGTTAATCTCGAGGACTCTCTTTTCTGGATGGACATTCAAGGCTGATCACAGAGCCCGGGACAAGCAATGCATTGAAGGATATGCTGAGAAAAAGGAACAGTGTCTCTTTGACTGATCTATATGGATACTAATTTCCTTTGGTCCTTTTGGCGTGGCGTGTCGATACGACGGCTCGATTTTTCTTAAGTGGGATGGGAATACGTTGAGTGAAAACGATATGGAATTGGAAATAGTTTTGCTTTTCGATTGCTTGCCTTTGACGAACGCCTGCTTTATTGGAACCTCAGGGTGGATCATGTGTGGCTAAAATGCCAGCATGATCTATCTGTTCAATCAAATAGCCTGTGTATTTGAAATAAAGTAAAATTATTTAATTTAAAGAAAGGGTGTCTTCTCATCTGTGGTAGGGGAGGCATCGAAGCAACTGAGCCCTAGGTGTCTTGTCGTTCGAGACAAAGGAATGCCATGGACAAGAGCATTCCAGAAGTCTGCACTCCACTCTGAGGGATTCGGTGGTCGGAGGCCCACTTCTCGAGTTAAAGAAGCTGACATTCTGTCCATGCTCATGCTTGGGGGGGTGGGCGGGTTACACTCCGAGTACACTTCGGGTGTTTACTGACGTAGGACTCTTTGCAATGTTAGAATCTACACTCCAATGGATAGATTGATTGGAGCATTCAGTCCATGGCCCTATGAAGAGACCGTTGCCCCCACGTGCCCTGACATTTTGAAGTGACAGCATTCAGTCTCGTTAGCGGTCAGTGTCCCGATCCCAGCTTTGAGCTGTGTATCAGTTGCTTTGGCAATGAGGCAAGTGGAGAAAGGTAGCGAGAAGCCTTCTGTTCTGACGGTGGGATGCTCAGACCCAGTCGCTTTTGGAGACAAGGGAGGCAGACTCGGCCTGGATCCCTGGAGATTCCTGATGAAGTGAAGAAAAGGCAGTGGAGAAAATGTGGTGTTCCTTCAACTTGTGAAACCCGATGGAAGCAGCAGGCATTATTTCCAGAGGTTGCTTTTGCCACTGGTGAATCCTTTTGCCCATTGACTGGGAGAATCATGAATGTCTCCCTAGGATTTGACAGAAGTGCACTCCTGGAGTATCAGTTCTAATGTGAAAATCTTTGGAGCAACCAGTGTGATTGATTGTACCATAGGATTAGAAGGCCTGGGAATTTCACAGGCCTTTTCCCTTTGCATGTCTTCAGGACACTGGAGGGGAAAGTGAGAAGCTGGAGAGTCGTCAGGTTGTTTGGTCTAGTACCAGTCTTAGCCTCTGGGGAAGGAAACGGCAACCCACCTCAGTATTCCCGCCTGGAGAATCCCGTGGACAGAGGAGCCAGGTGGGCTGCTGTCCATGGGGTCACACAGAGTCGGGCAGGACTGAAGCAACTTAGCAATCTCAGCCTCAAACACACAGGCACGCACAGGGATAACTGTCCCTGGCAAAGGACTCTGGGGTGGCAAGGGAGCCGGATGGGCACCTCCTGGCAGTCGAGTTGGGCGACTGGGTCACCGGGTTGTTCTGGTCACCCCATTGGGTCCACTGTCTACATCCAGTCTCTCAAGAGTTAAGCCACTATCCAATCAAGAGGTCTCCGCCCACCTTGGGCCCACGCCTCCATGTGAAGGCCTTCTCTCTTCTCTGATTCAAATGCTCACTAGAAAAGTGGACACAGCCGGTCATCTCCCTGGCCTTCAGAGTCCCCCTCGGACCCTGAAGCCCTCCTGTCCAGCTGGAGTCCCAAGAGGCTGCCGCCATGCCCTCCTCCCCGCTCAGGGTGGCCGTGGTCTGCATGAGCAATGTCAACAGGAGCATGGAAGCCCACCGCGTCCTCAGGAAGAACGGGTTCCATGTCAGGTCTTTTGGAGCCGGATCCCACGTGAGGCTCCCAGGAGGGCCACGCAAGCCACCCGTGCTCTACGACTTCTCCACGCCCTATAAGAAGATGCACAGCGACCTCTCCTCTAAAGACCAAAAGCACTACCAAAGGAATGGAGTCTTACGCATCCTGAGAAGAAATGAGAGAATCAAGCCTGGCCCAGAAAGGTTTCAAGAGTGCCCAGATCCCTTTGACATCATCTTCACCTGTGGGCAGAGGGCCTATAACCGGGTGGTGGCCGACCTGTGCGCCAGGGACCAGGAGACCTGGCAGCCTGTGCCGGTCGTCAACGTGGACGTAGACGACACCCTGGAGGCAGCCAGCCTTGGAGCCTCGATCATCTGTGAGCTCTGCCAGGGTCTCCAGCAGGCAGACGACACGCAAAGTCGTCTGGCCGAACTGCTCCAGGCGGCCGAGGAGAAAACAGGAAGGAGCTTTCTGCACACGGTCTGCTTCTACTGAGGAAGCATCTTGGCTGGTTTCAGCTCCTTGGTCGGTAAGAACTCGTGCCCGGACCCTTGAGCTGCTGGGCATTTTCTGGGAGAGGCTTCTTCAGAGCCGTTTCTGCTAAAGGCCGTCTCCGTATGATTTGTTGTCAGGTACACCGCACCCAGTGAAGGAGGTGGAGGAGGAGAGCAAGGCATCGCACCGCTCGGGGAACGTGGAACACCGGTGGACGTGCCAGCCCTTCTGATGCGGGGGACGATGGTGCGGAACTGGACCTGGAAGGAAGAACTCGGTGCTCACAGGGTTCTGCAAGGAGGTTAATCTCGAGGACTCTCTTTTCTGGATGGACATTCAAGGCTGATCACAGAGCCCGGGACAAGCAATGCATTGAAGGATATGCTGAGAAAAAGGAACAGTGTCTCTTTGACTGATCTATATGGATACTAATTTCCTTTGGTCCTTTTGGCGTGGCGTGTCGATACGACGGCTCGATTTTTCTTAAGTGGGATGGGAATACGTTGAGTGAAAACGATATGGAATTGGAAATAGTTTTGCTTTGAGTTTGTATGCCTTTGACGAATTCCTGCTTTATTTGAAACTCAGAGTAGATCATGTGTAGCTTTTTGTAGGGAAAATCCAAGCATGATTTGCTTCATCGAATAGCTTATTTATGAAATAAAATTATAATTCAGTGCAGTCCGTGGTCACATTTATTACTAAATCCAAGCCCTATCTGTTGAACTATGTAGCTTATTTAAATAAAAAAAATTTGAATTTAAAAAGATGTCTTCTCATTTTTTGTTGGAGATGGTTCTATCCAGCTTGGCGTCTTGCTTTCCTTTTTTCAAAGCCCACAAAGCCCATGTAGAAAAGCATTTTTTTCTCTTGAGAATTTACTTGGGCTTTAAACATTCGTTGTGTTTTTGTTTTGTGCTCCTCCGAATATGTATCCTCATTGCACGGCAGTGAAACATTCTTGGGCCTGACCATCTGTGCCACCAAGTCCTGTGTGACTCACGGGAGAAAATAAAGGAGTGGTAGTTGAGATGGTGAAGTAGTTTACTCACTATCAGAAAGTAAGTATGGAGTTTGTTATCCGTGCAGGTGGGATGGAGTGCCATGGATCTGGAGGGATCAGGGAGTATAGGACATCCTGAGGACAGGAGTGCACTGAGGAGTAGGGAGGTGGCTCTGCATAGGGGGAGAAGCTGTGGGAACTGAGGGAGGTGTTCGAATTGAAAAGACAAGACTTGATGAAGAGAAGAGAGAGGGATGGGTATAGAAGCACTCTCAATTTCTGTCTTTCTGTACATGTGAGCGGGTGCATCTATATCGGAAGGGGGCAGTGGTAGGAAGATGACGGTTTTCTTTCCTGGTAGAGTTAGTGGTATTCAAGATCAGTCTCTCACCTGAGGGTGGACAGTCACGGTCAGGAATGGAGAGGGAGTAGGAGAGTAGGTTGAGATGATCTTTTCCAATGTTGGGACCACAAAACTGAAGTCGGGAGATTTAGGAGCCCTTTGAAAGAAAGAGGAATGATTTGTCCAGGTGAACTTATTTTGCCAGAAAATTCACATGCAGAAAAAGCTGTTGGTTGAATTCCTGTCCGTGGGGATATTCAGGAGGCAAATATAAGAGAGTGCAACTGGTTCAAAGTGCTGTAGATGTTACACAGGAGAGACTATAGTAATGCCACTTAACATAGTAGGTATCCATGGAAAAATAAAGGAATGGAACTGGATGAAATGGATGCTGAAGCATAGTTTGTCTAAGAGCTATCAGAGTTGAAAAAAATAAAAGATTGGAAGGTGGGTGGTTGAAGGTTGGTGAGTATTCTGCTTCAGATGTTGATGTAGTGGCAGAGATCTGGGTGGAAGTGTGGAAGCTGCTGTCACAGGGGAGTGTGCAAACAAAGGAAGTTGGGGAAGAAGTGACCATACCAGATTTTGTGGGTGTTGAATGGGTGATATGTGCACTTGTAGGGTTTGTTAAGTATTTGACCTGTATCTAGTGATTTTACATCCAGAATTGACAGAATATGGGCTTCCTCAGAGTGGTAAGTCCAGAAAGACAGAAGATAACTTTGAGGAGAAGAGATTGTGTCTACAGGATTGATTTTCTTTTTTCAAAAGGAAAAGAGGTAGTAATCATAAAAAAGATGTTGACATCATCCAAAAGAGGACCGACTCTAAAAGAAATCAACATTCATATAAATGAAAACATGTTCAAGGTTATCTCAAGGTGAAAAAACAGGGACAGTGTCCAGTTAAATAGGGCTCAGAATTGGCAGAAAGTGGAGGAAACCCTGCCCTGTAAGGTCTCCTCTACCAGCACTGCAGACATCAGGAAGGCTTATGGAGTGACACAGAAGCCCTGCTCTAGCACTAAGAGCTCAACGGTCGCTGCCATAGTGCTGGTATGCTGAGCGAGAACCCCCTGTCCCCACCCTGAGTCTCAGAGATAAATTCAGGAGCACACAAAGCAGATCAGAAGTAGAGCTTTTCGCCACTGTGTGACCCTAGAGCCATCCTAGGAAGACAAAGAACCATGATGAAATCACTTCCTCCTGTAGTATCATGATTGTAGTTTGGGCTCTGAGATCTTTCTTCTCTCTCTCTCTGTTTTTCCAGGCAGGATGAGTTAGGTCTCAGGCAGTGACTATTAAAAAACATTTTCACATCATATTTGAGAGCTGACTACCTTTTCAGGTATGCCTGTCCTTTTCTCTAATCTGGCTTTTCTCTTCAGAATATTCAACCTCCCATCTAGAGGCAGTGCTTCTCAGGGACTTCCGAGGTCCAGTCAAGTTTCTGAAATCCCTGCTATTACTCAACTTGCTCTCAATCTTTAGTGCACATCCCTACGATCCAATTCAGTGGTCTGGGAGTCCAATTCCCAGGTTAAACAAGCCCCCCTTCAGTTCATGCCGATGCTCTGGGGGTCACACTTTGAGTAGACTTGGGCTGTTTACTGACATAGGACTCTTTGCACTCGGAGAATCACTGCAATGGACAGAACATTCAGTCTGTGGCTCCATGAAGAGATCTTTGCCCTCACCATTTTGAAGTGACAGCATTAAGTCTCCTTACTGGTCAATGTCCCGACTCCAATAATATCTGTACAATTGCTTCATCAACTATGCAAATGGAGAAAAGCAATGAAAGGCTTCTATTTTTGAGTATGGAGTGCTCAGACTGAGCTGCTTTTGGAGACAAGATAAGAGAGGAGGATCTGCCCGGTTCGCTCCAGAATTCTGATGAATTGAAGAAAAGAGAAAGGAGAAAATGTCGTGTTCTTGCAACTTGTGAAACCCTATCAAATGGCAGTCATATTTTCCAGAGATTGCTTTGGACACTGGTGCATGCTTTTCTTGACTGATAGGAAGAACCATGAATGCCTGCCTAGGATTTAAGACAACCGCTCTCAGTTCAGTTCAGTTCAGTTCAGTCGCTCAGTCGTGTCCAACTCTTTGTGACCCCATGAATTGCAGCACGCCAGGCCTCCCTGTCCATCACCAACTCCTGGAGTTCACTCAAACTCATGTCCATCGAGTCAGTGAGGCCATCCAGCCATCTCATTCTCTGTCATCCCCTTCTCCTCCTGCCCCCAATCCCTCCCAGCATCAGAGTCTTTTCCAATGAGTCAACTCTTCGCGTGAGGTGGCCAAAGTACTGGAGTTTCACCTTCAGCATCATGCCTTCCAAAGAACACCCAGGACTGATCTGTAGAATGGACTGGCTGGATCTCCTTGCAGTCCAGGGGACTCACAAGAGTCTTCTCCAACACCACAGTTCAAACGCATCAATTCTTCAGCGCTCAGCTTTCTTCACAGTCCAACTCTCACATCCATGCATGACCACTGGAAAAACCATAGCCTTGACTAGACAGACCTTTGTTGGCAAAGTAAAGTCTCTGCTTTTGAATATGCTATCTAGGTTTGTCATAACTTTCCTTCCAAGGAGTAAGTGTCTTTTAATTTCAAGGCTGCAGTCACCATCTGCAGTGATTTTGGAGCCCAAAAAGATAAAGTCTGACACTGTTTCCACTGTTTCCCCATCTATTTTCCATGAAGTGATGGGACCAGATGCCATGATCTTCGTTTTCTGAATGTTGAGCTTTAAGCCAACTTTTTCACTCTCCTTTTTCACTTTCAGCAAGAAGTTTTTAGTTCCTCTTCACTTTCTGCCAAAAGGGTGATGTCATCTGCATATCTGAGGTTATTGATATTTCTCCCAGCAATCTTGATTCCAGCTTGTGCTTCTTCCAGCCCAGCATTTCTCATGATGTACTCTGCATAGAAGTTAAATCAGCAGGGTGACGATATACAGCCTTGACGTACTCCTTTTCCTATTTGGAACCAGTCTGTTGTTCCATGTCCAGTTCTAACTGTTGCTCCCTGACCTGCATATAGGTTTCTCAAGAGGCAGGTCAGGTGGTCTGGTATTCTCATCTCTTTCAGAAATTTCCGCAGTTTATTGTGATCCACACAGCCAAAGGCTTTGGCGTAGTCAATAAAGCAAAATAGATGTTTTTCTGGAACTCTCTTGCTTTTTTGATGATCCAGCAGATGTTGGCAACTTGATCTCTGGTTCCTCTGCCTTTCTTTTCTAAAATCAGCTTGAACATCTGGAAGTTCACGGTTCTCAACTGCTCTGCTGGAGTATCAACTCTAACATGAAAATCTGGGGAACAACCACTGTGATTCTTGCATCATT
>NW_027184694.1:0-33985 GCF_032405125.1 Capricornis sumatraensis | reverse complement strand
TGCTTTCAACGGGAAAGAATTCCCGGCGTTCCCGTCGCATCTCAAGAGGAGGCACTCTCAACAGGAAAGGCGAGAGGAACTCCATGGTCGTACCACCATTCCAAGAGTCCCCCAGATGTCTCAGTCCATTCCAGAGGAAGCTCTTTGCCCTACACTGGCTCATCTTTCACGCCGAGGATCGACTCACACCACGGTGGCACGTGGGACAGCCCTGTGGGAAAGCCTCGAGGGAAAACCACAGATCCTTTGATCCACGCGATGGGAAGCGTGACATTGCTGTTACAGCCTGGAAGGAAAGCGCACGTGCATGCCCCCACTCGAGATGAGGCCTGTCTCCCCTGGCGAGACTCCAGAAGTACCCAAAGATACATATCAGCCCCTGAAAGGAATCCTCGGTTCCGGCCCTAACTCCACACAAGGTTTTTGGCCCCGGTATCGATGGGAGAGGAATCCCGAGAGGCCCCCTAGCAACTCGCATGGGGACTGGCCTCTCCTGAGGCCACCAGGGCGGGTCCCTGAGGTCCCCGTCGTAACTCGAGAACACCTGCCGCAACTCGAGAAATTCCAGGAAGTTCCCACTTCCAGGCGAGATGAGGCCTATTTCCGATGAGGCGTCTGGAGACTAATGACACCTAACCTCTGGAACTTCGAAAGGGTCTTTCACACCCTTGCTGCAACTCAAGAAGTTCACCGCCATACCCGGCTCCACTCGAGAGGAAGCACGATCGTCCCGCCCACATCCACAGGAGCCCCCTTTCCCCCTCGTAGCTCGAGATGAGGAATCCTTTCCCTTCTTTCAATGGGAAAGAATTCCCGGCGTTCCCGTCACATCTCAAGCGGAGGCACTCTCAACAGGAAAGGCGAGAGGAACTCCATGGTCGTACCACCATTCCAAGAGTCCCCCAGATGTCTCAGTCCATTCCAGAGGAACCTCTTTGCCCTGCACTGGCTCATCTTTCACGCCGAGGATCGACTCACACCACGGTGGCACGTGGGACAGCCCTGTGGGAAAGCCTCGAGGGAAAGCCTCGAGGGAAAACCACAGATCCTTTGATCCACGCCACGGGAAGCCTGACATTGCTGCTACAGCCTGGAAGGAAAGTGCACGTGCATGCCCCGACTCGAGACGAGGCCTGACTCCCCTGGGGAGACTCCAGAAGTACCCAAAGATCCATGTCAGCCCCTGAGAGGAATCCTCGGTTCCGGCCCTGACTCCACACAAGGTTTTTGGCCCCGGTATCGACGGGAGAGGAATCCCGAGAGGCCCCCTAGCAAGTCGCATGGGGACTGGCCTCTCCTGAGGCCACCAGGGCGGGTCCCTGAGGTCCCCGTCGTAACTCGAGAACACCTGCCGCAACTCGAGAAAATTCAGGAAGTTCTCCCTTCCAGGCGAGATGAGGCCTATTTCCGATCTGGCGTCTGGAGACTAATGACACCTAACCTCTGGAACTTCGAAAGGGTCTTTCACACCCTTGCTGCAACTCAAGAAGTTCACCGCCATACCCGTCTCCACTCGAGAGGAAGCACGATGGTCCCGCCCACATCCAGAGGAGCCCCGTTTCCCCCTCCTAGCTCGAGATGAGGGATCCTTTCCCTGCTTTCAACGGGAAAGAATTCCCGGTGTTCCCGTCCCATCTCAAGAGGAGGCACTCTCAACAGCAAAGGCGAGAGGAACTCCATGGTCGTACCACCATTCCAAGAGTCCCCCAGATGTCTCAGTCCATTCCAGAGGAACCTCTTTGCCCTGCACTGGCTCATCTTTCACGCCGAGGATCGACTCACACCATGGTGGCACGTGGGACAGCCCTCTGGGAAAGCCTCGAGGGAAAGCCTCGAGGGAAAACCACAGATCCTTTGATCCACGCGACGGGAAGCGTGACATTTCTGCTACAGCCTGGAAGGAAAGTGCACGTGCATGCCCCGACTCGAGACGAGACCTGTCTCCCCTGGCGAGACTCCAGAAGTACCCAAAGATCCATATCAGCCCCTGAGAGGAATCCTCGGTTCGAGCCCTGACTCCACACAAGGTTTTTGGCCCCGGTATCGACGGGAGAGGAATCCCGAGAGGCCCCCTAGCAACTCGCATGGGGACTGGCCTCTCCTGAGGCCACCAGGGCGGGTCCCTGAGGTCCCCGTCGTAACTCGAGAACACCTGCCGCAACTCGAGAAAATCCAGGAAGTTCTCCCTTCCAGGCGAGATGAGGCCTATTTCCGATGAGGCGTCTGGAGACTAATGACACCTAACCTCTGGAACTTCGAAAGGGTCTTTCACACCCTTGCTGCAACTCAAGAAGTTCACCGCCATACCCGTCTCCACTCGAGAGGAAGCACGTTGGTCCCGCCCACATCCAGAGGAGCCCCGTTTCCCCCTCGGAGCTCGAGATGAGGGATCCTTTCCCTGCTTTCAACGGGAAAGAATTCCCGGCGTTCCCGTCGCATCTCAAGAGGAGGCACTCTCAACAGGAAAGGAGAGAGGAACTCCATGGTCGTACCACCATTCCAAGAGTCCCCCAGATGTCTCAGTCCATTCCAGAGGAACCTCTTTGCCCTGCACTGGCTCATCTTTCACGCCGAGGATCGACTCACACCACGGTGGCACGTGGGACAGCCCTGTGGGAAAGCCTCGAGGGAAAACCACAGATCTTTTGATCCACGCGATGGGAAGCGTGACATTGCTGCTACTGCCTGGAAGGAAAGCGCACGTGCATGCCCCCACTCGAGATGAGGCCTGTCTCCCCTGGCGAGACTCCAGAAGTACCCAAAGATCCATATCAGCCCCTGAAAGGAATCCTCGGTTCCGGCCCTAACTCCACACAAGGTGTTTGGCCCCGGTATCGATGGGAGAGGAATCCCGAGAGGCCCCCTAGCAACTCGCATGGGGACTGGCCTCTCCTGAGGCCACCAGGGCGGGTCCCTGAGGTCCCCGTCGTAACTCGAAAACACCTGCCGCAACTCGAGAAAATCCAGGAAGTTCTCCCTTCCAGGCGAGATGAGGACTATTTCCGATGAGGCGTCTGGAGACTAATGACACCTAACCTCTGGAACTTCGAAAGGGTCTTTCACATTCTTGCTGCAACTCAAGAAGTTCACCGCCATACCCGTCTCCACTCGAGAGGAAGCACGATGGTCCCGCCCACATCCAGAGGAGCCCCGTTTCCCCCTCGTAGCTCGAGATGAGGGATCCTTTCCCTGCTTTCAACGGGAAAGTATTCCCGGCGTTCCCTTCGCATCTCAAGAGGAGGCACTCTCAACAGGAAAGGCGAGAGGAACTCCATGGTCGTACCACCATTCCAAGAGTCCCCCAGATGTCTCAGTCCATTCAAGAGGAACCTCTTTGCCCTGCACTGGCTCATCTTTCACGCCGAGGATCGACTCACACCACGGTGGCACGTGGGACAGCCCTGTGGGAAAGCCTCGAGGGAAAGCCTCGAGGGAAAACCACAGATCGTTTGATTCACGCCACGGGAAGCGTGACATTGCTGCTACAGCCTTGAAGGAAAGCACACGTGCATGCCGCCACTCGAGACGAGGCCTGACTCCCCTGGGGAGACTCCAGAAGTACCCAAAGATACATGTCAGCCACTGAGAGGAATCCTCGGTTCGAGCCCTGACTCCACACAAGGTTTTTGGCCCCGGTATCGACGGGAGAGGAATCCCGAGAGGCCCCCTAGCAACTCGCATGGGGACTGGCCTCTCCTAAGGCCACCAGGGCGGGTCCCTGAGGTCCCCGTCGTAACTCGAGAACACCTGCCACAATTCGAGAAATTCCTGGAAGTTCCCCCTTCCAGGCGAGATGAGGCCTATTTCCAATGAGGCGTCTGGAGACTAATGACACCTAACCTCTGGAACTTCGAAAGGGTCTTTCACACCCTTGCTGCAACTCAAGAAGTTCACCGCCACACCCGTCTCCACTCGAGAGGAAGCAAGATGGTCCCGCCCACATCCAGAGGAGCCCCGTTTCCCCCTCGTAGCTCGAGATGAGGGATCCTTTCCCTGCTTTCAACGGGAAAGAATTCTGGGCGTTCTCGTCGCATCTCAAGTGGAGGCACTCTCAACAGGAAAGGCGAGAGGAACTCCATGGTCGTACCACCATTCCAAGAGTCCCCCAGATGTCTCAGTCCATTCCAGAGGAACCTCTTTGCCCTGCACTGGCTCATCTTTCACGCCGAGGATCGACTCACACCACGGTGGCACGTGGGATAGCCCTGTGGGAAAGCCTCGAGGGAAAGCCTCGAGGGAAAACCACACATCCTTTGATCCACGCGATGGGAAGCTTGACATTGCTGCTACAGCCTGGAAGGAAAGCGCACGTGCATTCCCCCACTCGAGATGAGGCCTCTCTCCCCTGGGGAGACTCCAGAAGTACCCAAAGATCCATATCAGCCCGTGAGAGGAATCCTCGGTTCCGGCCCTGACTCCACACAAGGTTTTTGGCCCGGGTATCGACGGGAGAGGAATCCCGAGAGGCCCCCTAGCAACTCGCATGGGGACTGGCCTCTCCTGAGGCCACCAGGGCGGGTCCCTGAGGTCCCCGTCGTAACTCGAGAACACCTGCCGCAACTCGAGAAATTCCAGGAAGTTCTCCCTTCCAGGCGAGATAAGGCCTATTTCCGATGAGGCGTCTGGAGACTAATGACACCTAACCTCTGGAACTTCGAAAGGGTCTTTCACACCCTTGCTGCAACTCAAGAAGTTCACCGCCATACCCGTCTCCACTCGAGAGGAAGCACGATAGTCCCGCCCACATCCAGAGGAGCCCCGTTTCCCCCTCGTAGCTCGAGATGAGGGATCCTTTCCCTGCTTTCAAAGGGAAAGAATTCCCGGCGTTCCCGTCGCATCTCAAGAGGAGGCACTCTCAACAGGAAAGGCGAGAGGAACTCCATGGTCGTACCACCATTCAAAGAGTCCCCCAGATGTCTCAGTCCATTCCAGAGGAAGCTCTTTGCCCTACACTGGCTCATCTTTCACGCCGAGGATCGACTCACACCACGGTGGCACGTGGGACAGCCCTGTGGGAAAGCCTCGAGGGAAAGCCTCGAGGGAAAACCACAGATCGTTTGATTCACGCCACGGGAAGCGTGACATTGCTGCTACAGCCTTGAAGGAAAGCTCACGTGCATGCCCCCACTCGAGACGAGGCCTGACTCCCCTGAGGAGACTCCAGAAGTACCCAAAGATCCATGTCAGCAACTGAGAGGAATCCTCGGTTCCGGCCCTGACTCCACACAAAGTTTTTGGCCCCGGTATCGACGGGAGAGGAATCCCGAGAGGCCCCCTAGCAAGTCGCATGGGGACTGGCCTCTCCTGAGGCCACCAGGGCGGGTCCCTGAGGTCCCCGTCGTAACTCGAGAACACCTGCCGCAACTCGAGAAAATCCAGGAAGTTCTCCCTTCCAGGCGAGATGAGGCCTATTTCCGATGAGGCGTCTGGAGACTAATGACACCTAAACTCTGGAACTTCGAAAGGGTCTTTCACACCCTTGCTGCAACTCAAGAAGTTCACCGCCATACCCATCTCCACTCTAGAGGAAGCACGATGGTCCCGCCCACATCCAGAGGAGCCCCGTTTCCATCTCCTAGCTCGAGATGAGCGATCCTTTCCCTGCTTTCAACGGGAAAGAATTCCCGGCGTTCCCGTCGCATCTCAAGAGGAGGCACTCTCAACAGGAAAGGCGAGAGGAACTCCATGGTCGTACCACCATTCCAAGAGTCCCACAGATGTCTCAGTCCATTCCAGAGGAACCTCTTTGCCCTGCACTGGCTCATCTTTCACGCCGAGGATCGACTCACACCACGGTGGCACGTGGGACAGCCCTGTGGGAAAGCCTCGAGGGAAAGCCTCGAGGGAAAACCACAAATCCTTTGATCCACGCGATGGGAAGCGTGACATTGCTGCTACAGCCTGGAAGGAAAGCGCACGTGCATGCCCCCACTCGAGATGAAGCCTGTCTCCCCTGGCGAGACTCCAGAAGTACCCAAAGATCCATATCAGCCCGTGAGAGGAATCCTCGGTTCCGGCCCTGACTCCACACAAGGTTTTTGGCCCCGGTATCGACGGGAGAGGAATCCCGAGAGGCCCCCTAGCAACTCGCATGGGGACTGGCCTCTCCTGAGGCCACCAGGGCGGGTCCCTGAGGTCCCCGTCGTAACTCGAGAACACCTGCCGCAACTCGAGAAAATCCAGGAAGTTCTCCCTTCCAGGCGAGATGAGGCCTATTTCCGATGAGGCGTCTGGAGACTAATGACACCTAACCTCTGGAACGTCGAAAGGGTCTTTCACACCCTTGCTGCAACTCAAGAAGTTCACCGCCATACCCGTCTCCACTCGAGAGGAAGCACGATGGTCCCGCCCACATCCAGAGGAGCCCCCTATCCCCCTCGTAGCTCGAGATGAGGAATCCTTTCCCTGCTTTCAATGGGAAAGAATTCCCGGCGTTCCCGTCGCATTTCAAGCGGAGGTACTCTCAACAGGAAAGGCGAGAGGAACTCCATGGTCGTACCACCATTCCAAGAGTCCCCCAGATGTCTTAGTACATTCCAGAGGAAGCTCTTTGCCCTGCACTGGCTCATCTTTCACGCCGAGGATCGACTCACACCACGGTGGCACGTGGGACAGCCCTGTGGGAAAGCCTCGAGGGAAAGCTTCGAGGGAAAACCACAGATCCTTTGATCCACGCCACGGGAGGCGTGACATTGCTGCTACAGCCTGGAAGGAAAGTGCACGTGCATGCCCCGACTCGAGACGAGGCCTGACTCCACTGGGGAGACTCCAGAAGTACCCAAAGATCCATGTCAGCCCCTGAGAGAAATCCTCGGTTACGGCCCTGACTCCACACAAGGTTTTTGGCCCCGGTATCGACGGGAGAGGAATCCCGAGAGGCCCCCTAGCAACTCCCATTGGGACTGGCCTCTCCTGAGGCCACCAGGGCGGGTCCCTGAGGTCCCCGTCTTAACTCGAGAACACCTGCCGCAACTCGAGATATTCCAGGAAGTTCCCCCTTTCAGGCGAGATGAGGCCTATTTCCGATGAGGCGTCTGGAGACTAATGACACCTAACCTCTGGAACTTCGAAAGGGTCTTTCACACCCTTGCTGCAACTCAAGAAGTTCACCGCCATACCCGGCTCCACTCGAGAGGAAGCACGATCGTCCCGCCCACATCCAGAGGAGCCCCCTTTCCCCCTCGTAGCTCGAGACGAGGAATCCTTTCCCTGCTTTCAATGGGAAAGAATTCCCGGCGTTCCCGTCGCATCTCAAGCGGAGGCACTCTCAACAGGAAAGTCGAGAGGAACTCCATGGTCGTACCACCATTCCAAGAGTCCCCCAGATGTCTCAGTCCATTCCAGAGGAAGCTCTTTGCCCTGCACTGGCTCATCTTTCACGCCGAGGATCGACTCACACCACAGTGGCACGTGGGACAGCCCTGTGGGAAAGCCTCGAGGGAAAGCCTCGAGGGAAAACCACAGATCCTTTGATCCACGCCACGGGAAGCGTGACATTGCTGCTACAGCCTGGAAGGAAAGTGCACGTGCATGCCCCGACTCGAGACGAGGCCTGACTCCCCTGGGGAGACTCCAGAAGTACCCAAAGATCCATGTCAGCCCCTGAGAGGAATCCTCGGTTCAGGCCCTGACTCCACACAAGGTTTTTGGCCCCGGTATCGGCGGGAGAGGAATCCCGAGAGGCCCCCTAGCAATTCGCATGGGGACTGGCCTCTACTGAGGCCACCAGGGCGGGTCCCTGAGGTCCCCGTCGTAACTCGAGAACACCTGCCACAACTCGAGAAATTCCAGGAAGTTCCCGCTTCCAGGCGAGATGAGGCCTATTTCCGATGAGGCGTCTGGAGACTAATGACACCTAACCTCTGGAACTTCGAAAGGGTCTTTCACACCCTTGCTGCAAATCAAGAAGTTCACCGCCACTCCCGTCTCAACTCGAGAGGAAGCACGATGGTCCCGCCCACATCCAGAGGAGCCCCGTTTCCCCCTCGTAGCTCGAGATGAGGGATCCTTTCCCTGCTTTCAACGGGAAAGAATTCCCGGCATTCCTGTCGCATCTCAAGAGGAGGCACTCTCAAAGGAAAGGCGAGAGGAACTCCATGGTCGTACCACCATTCCAAGAGTCCCCCAGATGTCTCAGTCCATTCCAGAGGAACCTCTTTGCCCTGCACTGGCTCATCTTTCACGCCGAGGATCGACTCACACCACGGTGGCACGTGGGAAAAACCTGTGGGAAAGCCTCGAGGGAAAGCCTCGAGGGAAACCACAGATCCTTTGATCCACCCGATGGGAAGCGTGACATTGCTGCTACAGCCTGGAAGGAAAGCGCACGTGCATGCCCCCACTCGAGACGAGGCCTGACTCCCATGGGGAGACTCCAGAAGGACCCAAAGATCCATGTCAGCCCCGGAGAGGAATCCTCGGTTCCGGCCCTGACTCCACACAAGGTTTTTGGCCCCGGTATCGACGGGAGAGGAATCCCGAGAGGCCCCCTAGCAACTCGCATGGGGACTGGCCTCTCCTGAGGCCACCAGGGCGGGTCCCTGAGGTCCCCGTCGTAACTCGAGAACACCTGCCGCAACTCGAGAAAATCCAGGAAGTTCTCCCTTCCAGGCGAGATGAGGCCTATTTCCGATGAGGCGTCTGGAGACTAATGACACCTAACCTCTGGAACTTCGAAAGGGTCTTTCACACCCTTGCTGCAACTCAAGAAGTTCACCGCCATACCCGTCTCCACTCGAGAGGAAGCACGATAGTCCCGCCCACATCCAGAGGAGCCCCGTTTCCCCCTCGTAGCTCGAGATGAGGGATCCTTTCCCTGCTTTCAACGGGAAAGAATTCCCGGCGTTCCCGTCGCATCTCAAGAGGAGGCACTCTCAACAGGAAAGGCGAGAGGAAGTCCATGGTCGTACCACCATTCCAAGAGTCCCCCAGATGTCTCAGTCCATTCCAGAGGAAGCTCTTTGCCCTACACTGGCTCATCTTTCACGCCGAGGATCGACTCACACCACGGTGGCACGTGGGACAGCCCTGTGGGAAAGCCTCGAGGGAAAGCCTCGAGGGAAAACCACAGATCGTTTGATTCACGCCACGGGAAGCGTGACATTGCTGCTACAGCCTTGAAGGAAAGCGCACGTGCATAACCCCCACTCGAGACGAGGCCTGACTCCCCTGGGGAGACTCCAGAAGTACCCAAAGATCCATGTCAGCCACTGAGAGGAATCCTCGGTTCCGGCCCTGACTCCACACAAGGTTTTTGGCCCCGGTATCGACGGGAGAGGAATCCCGAGAGGCCCCCTAGCAACTCGCATGGGGACTGGCCTCTCCTGAGGCCACCAGGGCGGGTCCCTGAGGTCCCCGTCGTAACTCGAGAACACCTGCCGCAACTCGAGAAAATCCAGGAAGTTCTCCCTTCCAGGCGAGATGAGGCCTATTTCCGATGAGGCGTCTGGAGACTAATGACACCTAACCTCTGGAACTTCGAAAGGGTCTTTCACACCCTTGCTGCAACTCAAGAAGTTCACCGCCATACCCGTCTCCACTCGAGAGGAAGCACGATAGTCCCGCCCACATCCAGAGGAGTCCCGTTTCCCCCTCGTAGCTCGAGATGAGGGATCCTTTCCCTGCTTTCAACGGGAAAGAATTCCCGGCGTTCCCGTCGCATCTCAAGAGGAGGCACTCTCAACAGGAAAGCCGAGAGGAACTCCATGGTCGTACCACCATTCCAAGAGTCCCCCAGATGTCTCAGTCCATTCCAGAGGAACCTCTTTGCCCTGCACTGGCTCATCTTTCACACCGAGGATCGACTCACACCACGGTGGCACGTGGGACAGCCCTGTGGGAAAGCCTCGAGGGAAAGCCTCGAGGGAAAACCACAGAACGTTTGATTCACGCCACGGGAAGCGTGACATTGCTGCTACAGCCTTGAAGGAAAGCGCACGTGCATGCCCCCACTCGAGACGAGGCCTGACTCCCCTGGGGAGACTCCAGAAGTACCCAAAGATCCATGTCAGCCCCTGAGAGGAATCCTCGGTTCCGGCCCTGACTCCACACAAGGTTTTTGGCCCCGGTATCGACGGGAGGGGAATCCCGAGAGGCCCCCTAGCAACTCGCATGGGGACTGGCCTCTCCTGAGGCTACCAGGGCTGGTCCCTGAGGTCCCCGTCGTAACTCGAGAACACCTGCCGCAACTCGAGAAAATCCAGGAAGTTCTCCCTTCCAGGCGAGATGAGGCCTATTTCCGATGAGGCGTCTGGAGACTAATGACACCTAACCTCTGGAACTTCGAAAGGGTCTTTCACACCCTTGCTGCAACTCAAGAAGTTCACCGCCATACCCGTCTCCACTCTAGAGGAAGCACGATCGTCCCGCCCACATCCAGAGGAGCCCCGTTTCCCCCTCCTAGCTCGAGATGAGCGATCCTTTCGCTGCTTCCAACGGGAAAGAATTCCCGGCGTTCCCGTCGCATCTCAAGAGGAGGCACTCTCAACAGGAAAGGCGAGAGGAACTCCATGGTCGTACCACCATTCCAAGAGTCCCCCAGATGTCTCAGTCCATTCCAGAGGAACCTCTTTGCCCTGCACTGGCTCATCTTTCACGCCGAGGATCGACTCACACCACGGTGGCACGTGGGACAAACCTGTGGAAAAACCACAGATCCTTTGATCCACGCGATGGAAAGCGTGACATTGCTGCTACAGCCTGGAAGGAAAGCGCACGTGCATGCCCCCACTCGAGATGGGGCCTGTCTCCCCTGGCGAGACTCCAGAAGTACCCAAAGATCCATATCAGCCCGTGAGAGGAATCCTCGGTTCCGGCCCTGACTCCACACAAGGTTTTTGGCCCGGGTATCGACGGGAGAGGAATCCCGAGAGGCCCCCTAGCAACTCGCATGGGGACTGGCCTCTCCTGAGGCCACCAGGGCGGGTCCCTGAGGTCCCCGTCGTAACTCGAGAACACCTGCCACAGCTCGAGAAATTCCAGGAAGTTCCCCCTTCCAGGCGAGATGAGGCCTATTTCCGATGTGGCGTCTGGAGACTAATGACACCTAACCTCTGGAACTTCGAAAGGGTCTTTCACACCCTTGCTGCCACTCAAGAAGTTCACCGCCATACCCGTCTCCACTCGAGAGGAAGCACGATCGTCCCGCCCACATCCAGAGGAGCCCCCTTTCCCCCTCGTAGCTCGAGATGAGGAATCCTTTCCCTGCTTTCAATGGGAAAGAATTCCCGGCGTTCCCGTCGCATCTCAAGCGGAGGCACTCTCAACACGAAAGGCGAGAGGAACTCCATGGTCGTACCACCATTCCAAGAGTCCCCCAGATGTCTCAGTCCATTCCAGAGGAAGCTCTTTGCCCTGCACTGGCTCATCTTTCACGCCGAGGATCGACTCACACCACGGTGGCACGTGGGACAGCCCTGTGGGAAAGCCTCGAGGGAAAGCCTCGAGGGAAAACCACAGATCCTTTGATCCACGCGACGGGAAGCGTGACATTGCTGCTACAGCCTGGAAGGAAAGCGCACGTGCATGCCCCCACTCGAGACGAGGCCTGACTCCCATGGGGAGACTCCAGAAGTACCCACAGATCCATGTCAGCCCCTGAGAGGAATCCTCGGTTCCGGCCCTGACTCCACACAAGGTTTTTGGCCCCGGTATCGACGGGAGAGGAATCCCGAGAGGCCCCCTAGCAACTCGCATGGGGACTGGCCTCTCCTGAGGCCACCAGGGCGGGTCCCTGAGGTCCCCGTCGTAACTCGAGAACACCTGCCGCAACTCGAGAAAATCCAGGAAGTTCTCCCTTCCAGGCGAGATGAGGCCTATTTCCGATGAGGCATCTGGAGACTAATGACACCTAACCTCTGGAACTTCGAAAGGGTCTTTCACACCCTTGCTGCAACTCAAGAAGTTCACCGCCATGCCCGTCTCCCCTCGAGAGGAAGCACGATGGTCCCGCCCACATCCAGAGGAGCCCCGTTTCCCCCTCCTAGCTCGAGATGAGCGATCCTTTCCCTGCTTTCAACGGGAAAGAATTCCCGGCGTTCCCGTCGCATCTCAAGAGGAGGAACTCTCAACAGGAAAGGCGAAAGGAACTCCATGGTTGTACCACCATTCCAAGAGTCCCGCAGATGTCTCAGTCCATTCCAGAGGAACCTCTTTGCCCTGCACTGGTTCATCTTTCACGCCGAGGATCGACTCACACCACGGTGGCACGTGGGACAGACCTGTGGGAAAGCCTCGAGGGAAAGCTTCGAGGGAAAACCACAGATCCTTTGATCCACGCGATGGGAAGCGTGACATTGCTGCTACAGCCTGGAAGGAATGCGCACGTGCATGCCCCCACTCGAGATGAGGCCTGTCTCCCCTGGCGAGACTCCAGAAGTACCCAAAGATCCATATCAGCCCGTGAGAGGAATCCTCGGTTCCGGCCCTGACTCCACACAAGGTTTTTGGCCCGGGTATCGACGGGAGAGGAATCCCGAGAGGCCCCCTAGCAACTCGCATGGGGACTGGCCTCTCCTGAGGCCACCAGGGCGGGTCCCTGAGGTCCCTGTCGTAACTCGAGAACACCTGCCGCAACTCGAGAAAATCCAGGAAGTTCTCCCTTCCAGGCAGGATGAGGCCTATTTCCGATGAGGCGTCTGGAGACTAATGACACCTAACCTCTGGAACTTCGAAAGGGTCTTTCACACCCTTGCTGCAACTCAAGAAGTTCACCGCCATACCCGTCTCCACTCGAGAGGAAGCACGATCGTCCCGCCCACATCCAGAGGAGCCCCCTTTCCCCCTCGTAGCTCGAGATGAGGAATCCTTTCCCTGCTTTCAATGGGAAAGAATTCCCAGCGTTCCCGTCGCATCTCAAGCGGAGGCACTCTCAACAGGAAAGGCGAGAGGAACTCCATGGTCGTACCACCATTCCAAGAGTCCCCCAGATGTCTCAGTCCATTCCAGAGTAAGCTCTTTGCCATGCACTGGCTCATCTTTCACGCCGAGGATCGACTCACACCACGGTGGCACGTGGGACAGCCCTGTGGGAAAGCCTCGAGGGAAAGCCTCGAGGGAAAACCACAGATCCTTTGATCCACGCCACGGGAAGCGTGACATTGCTGCTACAGCCTGGAAGGAAAGCGCACGTGCATGCCCCCACTCGAGACGAGGCCTGACTCCCATGGGGAGACTCCAGAAGTACCCAAAGATCCATGTCAGCCCCTGAGAGGAATCCTCGGTTCCGGCCCTGACTCCACACAAGGTTTTTGGCCCCGGTATCGACGGGAGAGGAATCCCGAGAGGCCCCCTAGCAAGTCGCATGGGGACTGGCCTCTCCTGAGGCCACCAGGGCGGGTCCCTGAGGTCCCCGTCGTAACTCGAGAACACCTGCCGTAACTCGAGAAAATCCAGGAAGTTCTCCCTTCCAGGCGAGATGAGGCCTATTTCCGATGAGGCGTCTGGAGACTAATGACACCTAACCTCTGGAACTTCGAAAGGGTCTTTCACACCCTTGCTGCAACTCAAGAAGTTCACCGCCATACCCGTCTCCACTCTAGAGGAAGCACGATCGTCCCGCCCACATCCAGAGGAGCCCCCTTTCCCCCTCGTAGCTCGAGATGAGGAATCCTTTCCCTGCTTTCAACGGGAAAGAATTCCCGGCATTCCCGTCCCATCTCAAGAGGAGGCACTCTCAACAGCAAAGGCGAAAGGAACTCCATGGTCGTACCACCATTCCAAGAGTCCCCCAGATGTCTCAGTCCATTCCAGAGGAAGCTCTTTGCCCTGCACTGGCTCATCTTTCACGCCGAGGATCGACTCACACCACGGTGGCACGTGGGACAGCCCTGTGGGAAAGCCTCGAGGGAAAGCCTCGAGGGAAAACCACAGATCCTTTGATCCACGCGACGGGAAGCGTGACATTGCTGCTACAGCCTGGAAGGAAAGCGCACGTGCATGCCCCCACTCGAGACGAGGCCTGACTCCCATGGGGAGACTCCAGAAGTACCCACAGATCCATGTCAGCCCCTGAGAGGAATCCTCGGTTCCGGCCCTGACTCCACACAAGGTTTTTGGTCCCAGTATCGACGGGAGAGGAATCCCGAGAGGCCCCCTAGCAACTCGCATGGGGACTGGCCTCTCCTGAGGCCACCAGGGCGGGTCCCTGAGGTCCCCGTCGTAACTCGAGAACACCTGCCGCAACTCGAGAAAATCCAGGAAGTTCTCCCTTCCAGGCGAGATGAGGCCTATTTCCGATGAGGCGTCTGGAGACTAATGACACCTAACCTCTGGAACTTCGAAAGGGTCTTTCACACCCTTGCTGCAACTCAAGAAGTTCACCGCCATACCCGTCTCCACTCGAGAGGAAGCACGATGGTCCCGCCCACATCCAGAGGAGCCCCGTGTCCCCCTCCTAGCTCGAGATGAGCGATCCTTTCCCTGCTTTCAACGGGAAAGAATTCCCGGCGTTCCCGTCGCATCTCAAGAGGAGGAACTCTCAACAGGAAAGGCGAGAGGAACTCCATGGTTGTACCACCATTCCAAGAGTCCCCCAGATGTCTCAGTCCATTCCAGAGGAACCTCTTTGCCCTGCACTGGTTCATCTTTCACGCCGAGGATCGACTCACACCACGGTGGCACGTGGGACAGCCCTGTGGGAAAGCCTCGAGGGAAAGCTTCGAGGGAAAACCACAGATCCTTTGATCCACGCGATGGGAAGCGTGACATTGCTGCTACAGCCTGGAAGGAAAGCGCACGTGCATGCCCCCACTCGAGATGAGGCCTGTCTCCCCTGGCGAGACTCCAGAAGTACCCAAAGATCCATATCAGCCCGTGAGAGGAATCCTCGGTTCCGGCCCTGACTCCACACAAGGTTTTTGGCCCGGGTATCGACGGGAGAGGAATCCCGAGAGGCCCCCTAGCAACTCGCATGGGGACTGGCCTCTCCTGAGGCCACCAGGGCGGGTCCCTGAGTTCCTTGTCGTAACTCGAGAACACCTGCCGCAACTCGAGAAAATCCAGGAAGTTCTCCCTTCCAGGCAGGATGAGGCCTATTTCCGATGAGGCGTCTGGAGACTAATGACACCTAACCTCTGGAACTTCGAAAGGGTCTTTCACACCCTTGCTGCAACTCAAGAAGTTCACCGCCATACCCGTCTCCACTCGAGAGGAAGCACGATCGTCCCGCCCACATCCAGAGGAGCCCCCTTTCCCCCTCGTAGCTCGAGATGAGGAATCCTTTCCCTGCTTTCAATGGGAAAGAATTCCCGGCGTTCCCGTCGCATCTCAAGCGGAGGCACTCTCAACAGGAAAGGCGAGAGGAACTCCATGGTCGTACCACCATTCCAAGAGTCCCCCAGATGTCTCAGTCCATTCCAGAGTAAGCTCTTTGCCATGCACTGGCTCATCTTTCACGCCGAGGATCGACTCACACCACGGTGGCACGTGGGACAGCCCTGTGGGAAAGCCTCGAGGGAAAGCCTCGAGGGAAAACCACAGATCCTTTGATCCACGCCACGGGAAGCGTGACATTGCTGCTACAGCCTGGAAGGAAAGCGCACGTGCATGCCCCGACTCGAGACGAGGCCTGACTCCCCTGGGGAGACTCCAGAAGTACCCAAAGATCCATGTCAGCCCCTGAGAGGAATCCTCGGTTCCGGCCCTGACTCCACACAAGGTTTTTGGCCCCGGTATCGACGGGAGAGGAATCCCGAGAGGGCCCCTAGCAACTCGCATGGGGACTGGCCTCTCCTGAGGCCACCAGGGCGGGTCCCTGAGGTCCCCGTCGTAACTCGAGAACACCTGCCGCAACTCGAGAAAATCCAGGAAGTTCACCCTTCCAGGCGAGATGAGGCCTATTTCCGATGAGGCGTCTGGAGACTAATGACACCTAACCTCTGGAACTTCGAAAGGGTCTTTCACACCCTTGCTGCAACTCAAGAAGTTCACCGCCATACCCGTCTCCACTCGAGAGGAAGCACGATGGTCCCGCCCACATCCAGAGGAGCCCCGTTTCCCCCTCGTAGCTCGAGATGAGGAATCCTTTCCCTGCTTTCAATGGGAAAGAATTCCCGGTATTCCCGTCCCATCTCAAGAGGAGGCACTCTCAACAGCAAAGGCGAGAGGAACTCCATGGTCTTACCACCATTCCAAGAGTACCCCAGATGTCTCAGTCCATTCCAGAGGAACCTCTTTGCCCTGCACTGGCTCATCTTTCACACCGAGGATCGACTAACACCACGGTGGCACGTGGGACAGCCCTGTGGGAAAGCCTCGAGGGAAAGCCTCGAGGGAAAACCACAGATCCTTTGATCCACGCCACGGGAAGCGTGACATTGCTGCTACAGCCTGGAAGGAAAGCGCACGTGCATGCCCCCACTCGAGATGGGGCCTGACTCCCCTGGGGAGACTCCAGAAGTACCCAAAGATCCATATCAGCCCCTGAGAGGAATCCTCGGTTTGGGCCCTGACTCCACACAAGGTTTTTGGCCCCGGTATCGACGGGAGAGGAATCCCGAGAGGCCACCTAGCAACTCGCATGGGGACTGGCCTCTCCTGAGGCCACCAGGGCGGGTCCCTGAGGTCCCCGTCGTAACTCGAGAACACCTGCCGCAACTCGAGAAAATCCAGGAAGTTCTCCCTTCCAGGCGAGATGAGGCCTATTTCCGATGAGGCGTCTGGAGACTAATGACACCTAACCTCTGGAACTTGGAAAGGGTCTTTCACACCCTTGCTGCAACTCAAGAAGTTCACCGCCATACCCGTCTCCACTCGAGAGGAAGCACGATGGTCCCGCCCACATCCAGAGGAGCCCCGTTTCCCCCTCGGAGCTCGAGATGAGGGATCCTTTCCCTGCTTTCAACGGAAAGAATTCCCGGCGTTCCCATCGCATCTCAAGAGGAGGCACTCTCAACAGGAAAGGCGAGAGGAACTCCATGGTCGTACCACCATTCCAAGAGTCCCCCAGATGTCTCAGTCCATTCCAGAGGAACCTCTTTGCCCTGCACTGGCTCATCTTTCACGCCGAGGATCGACTGACACCACGGTGGCACGTGGGACAGCCCTGTGGGAAAGCCTCGAGGGAAAGCCTCGAGGGAAAACCACAGATCCTTTGATCCACGCCTCGGGAAGCGTGACATTGCTGCTACAGCCTGGAAGGAAAGCGCACGTGCATGCCCCCACTCGAGCCGAGGCCTGACTCCCCTGGGGAGACTCCAGAAGTACCCAAAGATCCATGTCAGCCCCTGAGAGGAATCCTCGGTTACGGCCCTGACTCCACACAAGGTTTTTGGCCCCGGTATCGATGGGAGAGGAATCCCGAGAGGCCCCCTAGCAACTCGCATGGGGACTGGCCTCTCCTGAGGCCATCAGGGCGGGTCCCTGAGGTCCCCGTGGTAACTCGAGAGCACCTGCCGCAACTCGAGAAAATCCAGGAAGTTCTCCCTTCCAGGCGAGATGAGGCCTATTTCCGATGAGGCGTCTGGAGACTAATGACACCTAACCTCTGGAACTTCGAAAAGGTCTTTCACACCCTTGCTGCAACTCAAGAAGTTCACCGCATACCCGTCTCCACTCTAGAGGAAGCACGATGGTCCCGCCCACATCCAGAGGAGCCCCGTTTCCCCCTCCTAGCTCGAGATGAGCGATCCTTTCCCTGCTTCCAACGGGAAAGAATTCCCGGCGTTCCCGTCGCATCTCAAGAGGAGGCACTCTCAACAGGAAAGGCGAGAGGAACTCCATGGTCGTACCACCATTCCAAGAGTCCCCCAGATGTCTCAGTCCATTCCAGAGGAACCTCTTTGCCCTGCACTGGCTCATCTTTCACGCCGAGGATCGACTCACACCACGGTGGCACGTGGGACAAACCTGTGGAAAAACCACAGATCCTTTGATCCACGCGATGGAAAGCGCGACATTGCTGCTACAGCCTGGAAGGAAAGCGCACGTACATGCCCCCACTCGAGATGGGGCCTGTCTCCCCTGGCGAGACTCCAGAAGTACCCAAAGATCCATATCAGCCCGTGAGAGGAATCCTCGGTTCCGGCCCTGACTCCACACAAGGTTTTTGGCCCGGGTATCGACGGGAGAGGAATCCCGAGAGGCCCCCTAGCAACTCGCATGGGGACTGGCCTCTCCTGAGGCCACCAGGGCGGGTCGCTGAGGTCCCCGTCGTAACTCGAGAACACCTGCCGCAACTCGAGAAAATCCAGGAAGTTCTCCCTTCCAGGCAGGATGAGGCCTATTTCCGATGAGGCGTCTGGAGACTAATGACACCTAACCTCTGGAACTTCGAAAGGGTCTTTCACACCCTTGCTGCAACTCAAGAAGTTCACCGCCATACCCGTCTCCACTGGAGAGGAAGCACGATCGTCCCGCCCACATCCAGAGGAGCCCCCTTTCCCCCTCGTAGCTCGAGATGAGGAATCCTTTCCCTGCTTTCAATGGGAAAGAGTTCCCGGCGTTCCCGTCGCATCTCAAGCGGAGGCACTCTCAACAGGAAAGGCGAGAGGAACTCCATGGTCGTACCACCATTCCAAGAGTCCCCCAGATGTCTCAGTCCATTCCAGAGGAATCTCTTTGCCCTGCACTGGCTCATCTTTCACGCCGAGGATCGACTGACACCACGGTGGCACGTGGGACAGCCCTGTGGGAAAGCCTCGAGGGAAAGCCTCGAGGGAAAACCACAGATCGTTTGATTCACGCCACGGGAAGAGTGACATTGCTGCTACAGCCTTGAAGGAAAGCGCACGTGCATGCCCCCACTCGAGACGAGGCCTGACTCCCCTGGGGAGACTCCAAAAGTACCCAAAGATCCATGTCAGCCACTGAGAGGAATCCTCGGTTCCGGCCCTGACTCCACACAAGGTTTTTGGCCCCAGTATCGACGGGAGAGGAATCCCGAGAGGCCCCCTAGCAACTCGCATGGGGACTGGCCTCTCCTGAGGCCACCAGGGCGGGTCCCTGAGGTCACCGTCGTAACTCGAGAACACCTGCCGCAACTCGAGAAAATCCAGGAAGTTCTCCCTTCCAGGCGAGATGAGGCCTATTTCCGATGAGGCGTCTGGAGACTAATGACACCTAACCTCTGGAACTTCGAAAGGGTCTTTCACACCCTTGCTGCAACTCAAGAAGTTCACCGCCATACCCGTCTCCACTCGAGAGGAAGCACGATGGTCCCGCCCACATCCAGAGGAGCCCCGTTTCCCCCTCCTAGCTCGAGTTGAGGGATCCTTTCCCTTCTTTCAACGGGAAAGAATTCCCGGCGTTCCCGTCGCATCTCAAGAGGAGGCACTCTCAACAGGAAAGGCGAGAGGAACTGCATGGTCGTACCACCATTTCAAGAGTCCGCCAGATGTCTCAGTCCATTCCAGAGGAACCTCTTTGCCCTGCACTGGCTCATCTATCACGCCGAGGATCGACTCACACCACGGTGGCACGTGGGACAGCCCTGTGGGAAAGCCTCGAGGGAAAGCCTAGAGGGAAAACCACAGACCCTTTGATCAACGCGACGGGAAGCGTGACATTGCTGCTACAGCCTGGAAGGAAAGTGCACGTGCATGCCCCCACTCGAGACGAGGCCTGTCTCCCCTACGAGACTCCAGAAGTACCCAAAGATCCATATCAGCCCCTGAGAGGAATCCTCGGTTCCGGCCCTGACTCCACACAAGGTTTTTGGCCCCGGTATCGATGGGAGAGGAATCCCGAGAGGCCCCCTAGCAACTCGCATGGGGACTGGCCTCTCCTGAGGCCACCAGGGCGGGTCCCTGAGGTCCCCGTCGTAACTCGAGAACACCTGCCGCAACTCGAGAAAATCCAGGAAGTTCTCCCTTCCAGGCAGGATGAGGCCTATTTCCGATGAGGCGTCTGGAAACTAATGACACCTAACCTCTGTAACTTCGAAAGGGTCTTTCACACCCTTGCTGCAACTCAAGAAGTTCACCGCCATACCCGTCTCCACTCGAGAGGAAGCACGATCCTCCCGCCCACATCCAGAGGACCCCCCTTTCCCCCTCGTAGCTCGAGATGAGGAATCCTTTCCCTGCTTTCAATGGGAAAGAATTCCCGGCGTTCCCGTCGCATCTCAAGCGGAGGCACTCTCAACAGGAAAGGCGAGAGGAACTCCATGGTCGTACCACCATTCCAAGAGTCCCCCAGATGTCTCAGTGCATTCGAGAGGAAGCTCTTTGCCCTGCACTGGCTCATCTTTCACGCCGAGGATCGACTCACACCACGGTGGCACGTGGGACAGCCCTGTGGGAAAGCCTCGAGGGAAAACTACAGATCCTTTGATCCACGCCACGGGAAGCGTGACATTGCTGCTACAGCCTGTAAGGAAAGCGCCCGTGCATGCCCCCACTCGAGACGAGGCCTGACTCCCCTGGGGAGACTCCAGAAGTACCCAAAGATCCATGTCAGCCCCTGAGAGGAATCCTCGGATCCGGCCCTGACTCCACACAAGGTTTTTGGCCCCGGTATCGGCGGGAGAGGAATACCGAGAGGCCCCCTAGCAACTCGCATGGGGACTGGCCTCTCCTGAGGCCACCAGGGCGGGTCCCTGAAGTCCCCGTCATAACTCGAAAACACCTGCCGCAACTCGAGAATATCCAGGAAGTTCTCCCTTCCAGGCGAGATGAGGCCTATTTCCGATGAGGCATCTGGAGACTAATGACACCTAACCTCTGGAACTTCGAAAGGATCTTTCACACCCTTGCTGCAACTCAAGAAGTTCACCGCCATACCCATCTCCTCTCGAGAGGAAGCACGATGGTCCCGCCCACATCCAGAGGAGCCCCGTTTCCCCCTCTTAGCTCGAGATGAGGGATCCTTTCCCTGCTTTCAACGGGAAAGAATTACCAGCGTTCCCATCGCATCTCAAGAGGAGGCACTCTCAACAGGAAAGGCGAGAGGAACTCCATGGTCGTACCACCATGCCAAGAGTCCCCAAGATGTCTCAGTCCATTCCAGAGGAACCTCTTTGCCCTGCACTGGCCCATCTTTCACGCCTAGGATCGACTCACACCACGGTGGCACGTGGGACAGCCCAGTGGGAAAGCGTCGAGGGAAAGAATCGAGGGAAAACCACAGATCCTTTGATCCACGCGACGGGAAGCGTGACATTGCAGCTACAGCCTGGAAGGAAAGCGCACGTGCATGCCCCCACTCGAGACGAGGCCTGACTCCCCTGGGGAGACTCCAGAAGTACCCAAAGATCCATGTCACCCCTGAGAGGAATCCTCGGTTCCCGCCCTGACTCCACACAAGGTTTTTGGCCCCGGTATCGACGGGAGAGGAATCCCGAGAGGCCCCCTAGCAACTCGCATGGGGACTGGCCTCTCCTGAGGCCACCAGGACGGGTCCCTGAGGTCCCCGTCTTAACTCGAGAACACCTCCCGCAACTCGAGAAAATCCAGGAAGTTCTCCCTTCCAGGCGAGATGAGGCCTATTTCCGATGAGGCGTCTGGAGACTAATGACACCTAACCTCTGCAACTTCGAAAGGGTCTTTCACACCCTTGCTGCAACTCAAGAAGTTCACCGCCATACCCGTCTCCACTCGAGAGGAAGCACGATGGTCCCGCCCACATCCAGAGGAGCCCCGTTTCCCCCTCGTAGGTCGAGATGAGGGATCCTTTCCCTGCTTTCAACGGGAAAGAATTCCCAGCGTTCCCATCGCATCTCAAGAGGAGGCACTCTCAACAGGAAAGGCGAGAGGAACTCCATGGTCGTACCACCATGCCAAGAGTCCCCCAGATGTCTCAGTCCATTCCAGAGGAACCTCTTTGCCCTGCACTGGCTCATCTTTCACGCCTAGGATCGACTCACACCACGGTGGCACGTGGGACAGCCCTGTGGGAAAGCCTCGAGGGAAAACCACAGATCCTTTGATCCACGCCACGGGAAGCGTGACATTGCTGCTACAGCCTGGAAGGAAAGCGCACGTGCATGCCCCCACTCGAGACGAGGCCTGACTCTCCTGGGGAGACCTCAGAAGTACCCAAAGATCCATCTCAGCCCTGAGAAGAATCCTCGGTTCCGGCCCTGACTCCACACAAAGTTTTTGGCCCCGGTATCGACGGGAGAGGAATCCCGAGAGGCCCCCTATCACCTCGCATGGGGACTGGCCTCTCCTGAGGCCACCAGGGCGGGTCCCTGAGGTCCCCGTCGTAACTCGAGAACACCTGCCGCAACTCGAGAAAATCCAGGAAGTTCTCCCTTCCAGGCGAGATGAGGCCTATTTGCGATGAGGCGTCTGGAGACTAATGACCCCTAACGTTTGGAACTTCGAAAGGGTCTTTCACACCCTTGCTGCAACTCAAGAAGTTCACCGCCATACCCGTCTCCACTCGAGAGGAAGCACGATGGTCCCGCCCACATCTATAGGAGCCCCGTTTCCTCCTCGGAGCTCGAGATGACGGATCCTTTCCCTGCTTTCAACGGGAAAGAATTCCCGGCGTTCCCATCGCATCTCAAGAGGAGGCACTCTCAACAGGAAAGGCGAGAGGAACTCCATGGTCGTACCACCATTCCAAGAGTCCCCCAGATGTCTCAGTCCATTCCAGAGGAACTTCTTTGCCCTGCACTGGCTCATCTTTCACCCCGAGGATCGATTCACACCACGGTGGCACGTGGGACAGCCCTGTGGGAAATCCTCGAGGGAAAGCCTCGAGGGAAAACCACAGATCCTTTGATCCACGCCACAAGAAGCGTGACATTGCTGCTACAGCCTCGAAGGAAAGCGCACGTGCATGCCCCCACTCGAGACGAGGCCTGACTCCCCTGGGGAGACTCCAGAAGTACCCAAAGATCCATGTCAGCCCCTGAGAGGAATCCTCGGTTCCGGCCCTGACTACACACAAGGTTTATGGCCCCGGAATTGACGGGAGAGGAACCCCAAGAGGCCCCCTATCAACTCGCATGGGGACTGGCCTCTCCTGAGGCCACCAGGGCGGGTCCCTGAGGTCCCCGTCGTAACTCGAGAACACCTGCCGCAACTCGAGAAAATCCAGGAAGTTCTCCCTTCCAGGCGAGATTAGGCCTATTTCCGATGAGGCGTCTGGAGACTAATGACACCTAACCTCTGGAACTTCGAAAGGGTCTTTCACACCCTTGCTGCAACTCAAGAAGTTCACCGCCATACCCGTCTCCACTCGAAGGGAAGCACGATGGTCCCGCCCAGATCCAGAGGAGCCCCGTGTCCCCCTCGTAGCTCGGGATGAGGGATCCTTTCCCTGCTTTCCACGGGAAAGAATTGCCAGCGTTCCCGTCGCATCTCAAGAGGAGGCACTCTCAACAGGAAAGGCGAGAGGAACTCCATGGTTGTACCACCATTCCAAGAGTCCCCCAGATGTCTCAGTCCATTCCAGAGGAACCTCTTTGCCCTGCACTGGCTCATCTTTCACGCCGAGGATCGACTCACACCACGGTGGCACGTGGGACAGCCCTGTGGGAAAGCCTCGAGGGAAAACCACAGATCCTTTTATCCACGCGACGGGAAGCGTGACATTGCTGCTACAGCCTGGAAGGAAAGCGCACGTGCATGCCCCCACTCGAGACGAGGCCTGACTCCCCTGGGGAGACTCCAGAAATACCCAAAGATCCATGTCAGCCCCTGAGAGGAATCCTCGGTTCCGGCCCTGACTCCACACAAGGTTTTTGGCCCCGGTATCGACGGGAGAGGAATCCCGAGAGGCCCCCTAGCAACTCGCATGGGGACTGGCCTCTCCTGAGGCCACCAGGGCGGGTCCCTGAGGTCCCCGTCGTAACTCGAGAACACCTGCCGCAACTCGAGAAAATCCAGGAAGTTCTCCCTTCCAGGCGAGATGAGGCCTATTTCCGATGAGGCGTCTGGAGACTAATGACACCTAACCTCTGGAACTTCGAAAGGGTCTTTCACACCCTTGCTGCAACTCAAGAAGTTCACCGCCATACCCGTCTCCACTGGAGAGGAAGCACGATGGTCCCGCCCACATCCAGAGGAGCCCCGTTTCCCCCTCGTAGCTCGAGATGAGGGATCCTTTCCCTGCTTTCAACGGGAAAGAATTCCCGGCGTTCCCGTCGCATCTCAAAAGGAGGCATTCTCAACAGGAAAGGCGAGAGGAACTCCATGGTCGTACCACCATTCCAAGAGTCCCCCAGATGTCTCAGTCCATTCCAGCGGAACCTCTTTGCCCTGCACTGGCTCATCTTTCACGC
The DNA here is from genome assembly GCF_032405125.1 of Capricornis sumatraensis. Classification (NCBI taxonomy): domain Eukaryota; kingdom Metazoa; phylum Chordata; class Mammalia; order Artiodactyla; family Bovidae; genus Capricornis; species Capricornis sumatraensis. Next base: position 9,816 of record NW_027184694.1, on the reverse strand, counting down.
CAGGATCGACTCACACCACGGTGGCACGTGGGACAGCCCTGTGGGAAAGCCTCGATGGAAAGCCTCGAGGGAAAACCACAGATCCTTTGATCCACGCGAAGGGAAGCGTGACATTGCTGCTACAGCCTGGAAGGAAGGCGCACGTGCATGCCCCCACTCGAGACGAGGCCTGACTCCCCTGTGGAGACTCCAGAAGTACCCAAAGATCCATGCCAGCCCCTGAGAGGAATCCTCGGTTCCGGCCCTGACTCCACACAAGGTTTTTGGCCCCGGTATCGACGGGAGAGGAATCCCGAGAGGCCCCCTAGCAACTCGCATGGGGACTGGCCTCTCCTGAGGCCACCAGTGCGGGTCCCTGAGGTCCCCGTCGTAACTCCAGAACAGCTGCCGCAACTCGAGAAAATCCAGGAAGTTCTCCCTTCCAGGCGAGATGAGGCCTATTTCCGATGAGGCGTCTGGAGACTAATGACACCTAACCTCTGGAACTTCGAAAGGGTCTTTCACACCCTTGCTGCAACTCAAGAAGTTCACCGCCATACCCGTCTCCACTGGAGAGGAAGCACGATGGTCCCGCCCACATCCAGAGGAGCCCCGTTTCCCCCTCGTAGCTCGAGATGAGGGATCCTTTCCCTGCTTTCAACGGGAAAGAATTCCCGGCGTTCCCGTCGCATCTCAAAAGGAGGCATTCTCAACAGGAAAGGCGAGAGGAACTCCATGGTCGTACCACCATTCCAAGAGTCCCCCAGATGTCTCAGTCCATTCCAGCGGAACCTCTTTGCCCTGCACTGGCTCATCTTTCACGCCAGGATCGACTCACACCACGGTGGCACGTGGGACAGCCCTGTGGGAAAGCCTCGATGGAAAGCCTCGAGGGAAAACCACAGATCCTTTGATCCACGCGAAGGGAAGCGTGACATTGCTGCTACAGCCTGGAAGGAAGGCGCACGTGCATGCCCCCACTCGAGACGAGGCCTGACTCCCCTGTGGAGACTCCAGAAGTACCCAAAGATCCATGCCAGCCCCTGAGAGGAATCCTCGGTTCCGGCCCTGACTCCACACAAGGTTTTTGGCCCCGGTATCGACGGGAGAGGAATCCCGAGAGGCCCCCTAGCAACTCGCATGGGGACTGGCCTCTCCTGAGGCCACCAGTGCGGGTCCCTGAGGTCCCCGTCGTAACTCCAGAACAGCTGCCGCAACTCGAGAAAATCCAGGAAGTTCTCCCTTCCAGGCGAGATGAGGCCTATTTCCGATGAGGCGTCTGGAGACTAATGACACCTAACCTCTGGAACTTCGAAAGGGTCTTTCACACCCTTGCTGCAACTCAAGAAGTTCACCGCCATACCCGTCTCGACTCGAGAGGAAGCACGATGGTCCCGCCCACATCCAGAGGAGCCCCGTTTCCCCCTCGTAGCTCGAGATGAGGGATCCTTTCCCTGCTTTCCACGGGAAAGAATTCCCGGCGTTCCCGTCGCATCTCAAGAGGAGGCACTCTCAACAGGAAAGGCGAGAGGAACTCCATGGTCGTACCACCATTCCAAGAGTCCCCCAGATGTCTCAGTCCATTCCAGAGGAACCTCTTTGCCCTGCACTGGCTCATCTTTCACGCCGAGGATCGACTCACACCACGGTGGCACGTGGGACAGCCCTGTGGGAAAGCCTCGAGGGAAAAAAACAGATCCTTTGATCCACGCGACGGGAAGCGTGACATTGCTGCTACAGCCTGGAAGGAAATCACACGTGCATGCCCCCACTCGAGACGAGGCCTGACTCCCCTGGGGAGACTCCAGAAGTACCCAAAGATCCATGTCAGCCTCTGAGAGGAATCCTCGGTTCCGGCCCTGACTCCACACAAGGTTTTTGGCCCCGGTATCGACGGGAGAGGAATCCCGAGAGGCCCCCTAGCACCTCGCATGGGGACTGGCCTCTCCTGAGGCCACCAGGGCGGGTCCCTGAGGTCCCCGTCGTAACTCGAGAACACCTGCCGCAACTCGAGAAAATCCAGGAAGTTCACCATTCCAGGCGAGATGAGGCCTATTTCCGATGATGCATCTGGAGACTAATGACACCAAACCTCTGGAACTTCGGAAGGGTCTTTCACACCCTTGCTGCAACTCAAGAATTTCACCGCCATACCCGTCTCCACTCGAGAGGAAACACGATGGTCCCGCCCACATCCAGAGGAGCCCCGTTTCCCCATCGTAGCTCGAGATGTGGGATCCTTTCCCTGCTTTCAACGGGAAAGAATTCCCGGCGTTCCCGTCGCATCTCAAGAGGAGGCACTCTCAACAGGAAAGGCGAGAGGAACTCCATGGTCGTACCACCATTCCAAGAGTCCCCCAGATGTCTCAGTCCATTCCAGAGGAACCTCTTTGCCCTGCACTGGCTCATCTTTCACGCCGAGGATCGATTCACACCACGGTGGCACGTGCGACAGCCCTGTGGGAAAGCCTCGAGGGAAAACCACAGATCCTTTGATCCACGCGACGGGTAGCGTGACATTGCTGCTACAGCCTGGAAGGAAAGCGCACGTGCATGCCCCGACTCGAGACGAGGCCTGACTCCCCTGTGGAGACTCCAGAAGTACCCAAAGATCCATGTAAGCCCCTGAGAGGAATCCTCGTTTCCGGACCTGACTCCACACAAAGTTTTTGGCCCCGGTATCGACGGGAGAGGAATCCCGAGAGGCCCCCTAGCATCTCGCATGGGGACTGGCCTCTCCTGAGGCCACCAGGGCGGGTCCCTGAGGTCCCCGTCGTAACTCGAGAGCACCTGCCGCAACTCGAGAAAATCCAGGAAGTTCTCCCTTCCAGGCGAGATGAGGCCTATTTCCGATGAGGCGTCTGGAGACTAATGACACCTAACCTCTGGAACTTCGAAAGGGTCTTTCACACCCTTGCTGCAACTCAAGAAGTTCACCGCCATACCCGTCTCCACTCGAGAGGAAGCACGATGGTCCCGCCCACATCCAGAGGAGCCCCGTTTCCCCCTCGTAGCTCGAGATGAGCGATCCTTTCCCTTCTTTCAACGGGAAAGAATTCCCGGCGTTCCCGTCGCATCTCAAAAGGAGGCACTCTCAACAGGAAAGGCGAGAGGAACTCCATGGTCGTACCACCATTCCAAGAGTCGCGCAGATGTCTCAGTCCATTCCAGCGGAAACTCTGTACCCTGCACTGGCTCATCTTTCACGCCAGGATCGACTCACACCACGGTGGCACGTGGGACAGCCCTGTGGGATAGCCTCGAGGGAAAGCCTCGAGGGAAACCACAGATCCTTTGATCCACGCGAAGGGAAGCGTGACATTGCTGCTACAGCCTGGAAGGAAAGCGCACGTGCATGCCCCCACTCGAGACGAGGCCTGACTCCCCTGTGGAGACTCCAGAAGTACCCTAAGATCCATATCAGACCCTGAGAGGAATCCTCGGTTCCGGCCCTGACTCCACACAAGGTTTTTGGCCCCGGTATCGACGGGAGAGGAATCCCGAGAGGCCCCCTAGCAATTCGCATGGGGACTGGCCTCTCCTGAGGCCACCAGGGCGGGTCCCTGAGGTCCCCGTCGTAACTCGAGAACACCTGCCGCAACTCGAGAAAATCCAGGAAGTTCTCCCTTCCAGGCGAGATGAGGCCTATTTCCGATGAGGCGTCTGGAGACTAATGACACCTAACCTCTGGAACTTCGAAAGGGTCTTTCACACCCTTGCTGCAACTCAAGAAGTTCACCGCCATACCCGTCTCCACTCGAGAGGAAGCACGATGGTCCCGCCCACATCCAGAGGAGCCCCGTTTCCCCCTCGTAGCTCGAGATGAGGGATCCTTTCCCTGCTTTCAACGGGAAAGAATTCCCGGCGTTCCCGTCGCATCTCAGAAGGAGGCATTCTCAACAGGAAAGGCGAGAGGAACTCCAAGGTCGTACCACCATTCCAAGAGTCCCCCAGATGTCTCAGTCCATTCCAGCGGAACCTCTTTGCCCTGCACTGGCTCATCTTTCACGCCAGGATCGACTCACACCACGTTGGCACGTGGGACAGCCCTGTGGGAAAGCCTCGATAGAAAGCCTCGAGGGAAAACCACAGATCCTTTGATCCACGCGAAGGGAAGCGTGACATTGCTGCTACAGCCTGGAAGGAAGGCGCACGTGCATGCCCCCACTCGAGACGAGGCCTGACTCCCCTGTGGAGACTCCAGAAGTACCCAAAGATCCATGTCAGCCCCTGAGAGGAATCCTCGGTTCCGGCCCTGACTCCACACAAAGTTTTTGGCCCCGGTATCGACGGGAGAGGAATCCCGAGAGGCCCCCTAGCAACTCGCATGGGGACTGGCCTCTCCTGAGGCCACCAGTGCGGGTCCCTGAGGTCCCCGTCGTAACTCCAGAACAGCTGCCGCAACTCGAGAAAATCCAGGAAGTTCTCCCTTCCAGGCGAGATTAGGCCTATTTCCGATGAGGCGTCTGGAGACTAATGACACCTAACCTCTGGAACTTCGAAAGGGTCTTTCACACCCTTGCTGCAACTCAAGAAGTTCACCGCCATACCCGTCTCCACTCGAGAGGAAGCACGATGGTCCCGCCCACATCCAGAGGAGCCCCGTTTCCCCCTCGTAGCTCGAGATGAGGGATCCTTTCCCTGCTTTCAACGGGAAAGAATTCCCGGCGTTCCCGTCGCATCTCAAGAGGAGGCACTCTCAACAGGAAAGGCGAGAGGAACTCCATGGTCGTACCACCATTCCAAGAGTCCCCCAGATGTCTCAGTCCATTCCAGAGGAACCTCTTTGCCCTGCACTGGCTCATCTTTCACGCCGAGGATCGACTCACACCACGGTGGCACGTGCGACAGCCCTGTGGGAAAGCCTCGAGGGAAAACCACAGATCCTTTGATCCACGCGACGGGAAGCGTGACATTGCTGCTACAGCCTGGAAGGAAATCACACGTGCATGCCCCCACTCGAAACGAGGCCTGACTCCCCTGGGGAGACTCCAGAAGTACCCAAAGATCCATGTCAGCCCCTGAGAGGAATCCTCGGTTCCGGCCCTGACTCCACACAAGGTTATTGGCCCCGGTATCGACGGGAGAGGAATCCCGAGAGGCCCCCTAGCAACTCGCATGGGGACTGGCCTCTCCTGAGGCCACCAGGGCGGGTCCCTGAGGTCCCCGTCGTAACTCGAGAACACCTGCCGCAACTCGTTAAAATCCAGGAAGTTCTCCCTTCCAGGCGAGATGAGGCCTATTTCCGATGAGGCGTCTGGAGACTAATGACACCTAACCTCTGGAACTTCGAAAGGGTCTTTCACACCCTTGCTGCAACTCAAGAAGTTCACCGCCATACCCGTCTCCACTCGAGAGGAAGCACGATGGTCCCGCCCACATCCAGAGGAGCCCCGTTTCCCCCTCGTAGCTCGAGATGAGGGATCCTTTCCCTGCTTTCAACGGGAAAGTATTCCCGGCGTTCCCGTCGCATCTCAAGAGGAGGCACTCTCAACAGGAAAGGCGAGAGGAACTCCATGGTCGTACCACCATTCCAAGAGTCCCCCAGATGTCTCAGTCCATTCCAGAGGAACCTCTTTGCCCTGCACTGGCTCATCTTTCAAGCCGAGGATCGACTCACAACACGGTGGCACGTGGGACAGCCCTGTGGGAAAGCCTCGAGGGAAAGCCTCGAGGGAAAACCACAGATCCTTTGATCCACGCGACGGGAAGCGTGACATTGCTGCTACAGCCTGGAAGGAAAGCGCACGTGCATGCCCCCACTCGAGACGAGGCCTGACTCCCCTGGGGAGACTCCAGAAGTACCCAAAGATCCATGTCAGCCCCTGAGAGGAATCCTCGGTTCCGGCCCTGACTCCACACAAGCTTTTTGGCCCCGGTATCGACGGGAGAGGAATCCCGAGAGGCCCCCTAGCAACTCGCATGGGGACTGGCCTCTCCTGAGGCCACCAGGGCGGGTCCCTGAGGTCCCCGTCGTAACTCGAGAACACCTGCCGCAACTCGAGAAAATCCAGGAAGTTCTCCCTTCCAGGCGAGATGAGGCCTATTTCCGATGAGGCGTCTGGAGACTAATGACACCTAACCTCTGGAACTTCGAAAGGGTCTTTCACACCCTTGCTGCAACTCAAGAAGTTCACCGCCATACCCGTCTCCACTCGAGAGAAAGCACGATGGTCCCGCCCACATCCAGAGGAGCCCCGTTTCCCCCTCGTAGCTCGAGATGAGGGATCCTTTCCCTCCTTTCAACGGGAAAGAATTCCCGGCGTTCCCGTCGCATCTCAAGAGGAGGCACTCTCAACAGGAAAGGCGAGAGGAACTCCATGGTCGTACCACCATTCCAAGAGTCCCCCAGATGTCTCAGTCCATTCCAGAGGAACCTCTTTGCCCTGCACTGGCTCATTTTTCACGCCGAGAATCGACTCACACCACGGTGTCACGTGGTACAGCCCTGTGGGAAAGCCTCGAGGGAAAGCCTCGAGGGAAAACCACAGATCCTTTGATCCACGCGACGTGAAGCGTGACATTGCTGCTACAGCCTGGAAGGAAAGTGCACGTGCATGCCCCCACACGAGACGAGGCCTGTCTCCCCTGGCGAGACTCCAGAATTACCCAAAGATCCATATCAGTCCCTGAGAGGAATCCTCGGTTCCAGCCCTGTCTCCACACAAGGTTTTTGGCCCCGGTATCGACGGGAGAGGAATCCCGAGGGGCCCCCTAGCAACACGCATAGGGACTGGCCTCTCCTGAGGCCAACAGGGCGGATCCCTGAGGTCCCGGTCGTAACTCGAGAACACCTGCCGCAACTCGAGAAAATCATGGAAGTTCTCCCTTCCAGGCGAGATGAGGCCTATTTCCGATGAGGCGTCTGGAGACTAATGACACCTAACCTCTGGAACTTCGAAAGGGTCTTTCACACCCTTGCTGCAACTCAAGAAGTTCACCGCCATACCCGTCTCCACTCGAGAGAAAGCACGATGGTCCCGCCCACATCCAGAGGAGCCCCGTTTCCCCCTCGTAGCTCGAGATGAGGGATCCTTTCCCTGCTTTCAACGGGAAAATATTCCCGGCGTTCCCGTCGCATCTCAAGAGGAGGCACTCTCAACAGGAAAGGCGAGAGGAACTCCATGGTCGTACCACCATTCCAAGAGTCCCCCAGATGTCTCAGTCCATTCCAGAGGAACCTCTTTGCCCTGCACTGGCTCATCTTTCACGCCGAGGATCGACTCACACCACGGTGGCACGTGGGACAGCCCTGTGGGAAAGCCTCGAGGGAAAACCACAGATCATTTGATCCACGCGACAGGTAGCGTGACATTGCTGCTACAGCCTGGAAGGAAAGTGCACGTGCATGCCCCCACTCGAGACGAGGCCTGACTCCCCTGGGGAGACTCCAGAAGTACCCAAAGATCCATGTCAGCCCCTGAGAGGAATCCTCGGTTCCGGCCCTGACTCCACACAAGGTTTTTGGCCCCGGTATCGACGGGAGAGGAATCCCGAGAGGCCCCCTAGCAACTCGCATAGGGACTGGCCTCTCCTGAGGCCACCAGGGCGGGTCCCTGAGGTCCCCGTCGTAACTCGAGAACACCTGCCGCAACTCGAGAAAATCCAGGAAGTTCTCCCTTCCAGGCGAGATGAGGCCTATTTCCGATGAGGCGTCTGGAGACTAATGACACCTTACCTCTGGAACTTCGAAAGGGTCTTTCACAGCCTTGCTGCAACTCAAGAAGTTCACCACCATACCCTGCCGGAAGCCAGTGTGAGGAATCCCGCCCGTGACAAGGTCATTAGGAAGGAAGCTGACATACGCAAGGCGTGCTCAGACTTCAGGGACCCCTCTGGATATTCCTAAGCATGTACCCCAGCAAAAATCTGCTGGCTTTTGTGCTCTGCTTTTCCACTTTTCTGATATTCTCTGGAAAAAAGTCAATTCAGGGTTTTAGTCTTCTGCATTTGAAAGGGATGTTTCAGTTAAACCCCTCTGATAGCTCTCTAGTCTGCCTAACAAGTTCCCCAGACCTCTTACAGCTTGTGAATTGCTTACAGCCCCCCAACCGCGAGAGGCACAAAGCTTACAGCTTGTGAATTGCTTACAGCCCCCCAACCGCGGGAGGCACAAAGCTTAAAAGCATCTTAAAGATACAGAGCCTTTTCTAAAGAGTTAAAAATTATATTGGTAGAGGGTTTTCACTGTTGACTCAAGGATTGCTGCCAGACCTCCTTATTCTTTATCTTTTAGGCACCTGGAAGGATGTTAATGTAAGCAGGATGTAGAAAAAGATACATAGTAGTTTTGATGTTAGCAACACTAGACTTTTGAGTTAATTGCTTCTCTTTTGCTATAAATCACTGCACTCCCTCTACTTGTTATAAGTTGCTGTATCCTTGCTGTCTAAGAATGTAACTTTCTTTAGTGCTTTCCGAGAGTGGCACCAGACCTTGGGAAGATCAACACAAATAAGTCTTGTGGTTGACAAACCCTTATCAGAAAAAAGGCTGTAAAATGTTAATTGGCCCTTTTGGTTGGAAGATGATGTAAATTACCTAAGACTTGTGTATACAATTAGGTATGCAGAGAGAAAAGCCTGGTTTTGATAAGAGTCTGGACTGCTAACGCTGCATAACTTTGTGTTACCCATTGATCTCCATGTTTTATCAAAAGTATAAAAGGCCTTCTGAACAATAAAGGACGGGACCAGATTCTCAGACCAGTTTCTCGGACTAGTCTCGGCCTGGTGTCTTGGGAATCTGGCTCCCCCCCTGTCTCTCTCTCTCTCTCTTTTTCTCTCCCTTTTCTTCCCTCTGCTCTTTACTTTAATTTCAGGCTGAATTTCCATCTGGGGCGCGGAGGCTCGCCAGGTCTACTTATTTGCCCTGGTTATTAAGATCCGCGAGAAAGGGAGCTTAAGGCGAGGCACCCTTAGATATTCAAGCGGGCACCGGTGGCCCAACGTAGATGGTGCAAATTCCTTGTCTGGAATTTTATTGGTCTTCCGCGTAAACCAAGCTATTCAGCCCTCTTTCTCCACTTAATCTTCCTACTGCACTACAGTTTCTTAATCTAATCTTATATTAATAAATAAACAAGTCTTTCCACGCCAACGCCGTCCACCCTTCGAATTCCCTGGATCCACCGGGGCTGGACCCCGGCAAGTGGCGCCCGGAACAGGCTATTCGAAGGTAGGTTCCTCGGAGCAAAAGCTCCCCCCGGAGCACTCTCTGTAGCTCCCCCCGGAGCACTCTCTGTTGCTCCCCCCGGAGCACTCTCTGTTGCTCCCCCCCGGAGTGACTTAATCACTCCCCCCGGAGTACTTTCGGGTACTCCCCCAGTGTTGAGTGTTCGGGACGGCTAGGACCCCACTCAGGGTGCCGCGGACCCCCCTGTAGGATAGACAGGGTGAGGAGGAGTGGGAAGTGTTCAAGGGTTTAAGAGAAACCTGGTGCTCTAGAGGTTGAAAAGAAACCTGCTATCTTAGGGTTGAAAACAAAACCCCCCTCGCCAAAGGTAAAACCTTTTTGTTGAGGTAGACTTTTCTATAAGACTTAATTTTCTGACATGGGTAACAGTGAATCAAAAGAAAGACAGCTTTTTACAGGAGTAATCTTGCAGTTACTAACTAAACGAGGAATTAAAGTTAAAAAATCCAATATTCATTCATTTTTTTCCTTTGTACAAGAACAGTGTCCCTGGTTTCCAGAAGAAGGCACTGTTAACTTAGACACCTGGGAGAGAGTAGGAAAACAACTAAAAACTTACCATGCTGAACATGGCTCACAAAAGGTGCCTACTGACGCCTTTTCCTTATGGAATATAATTAGGGACGCTTTAGACCCTGCCCC
>NW_027184693.1:0-36413 GCF_032405125.1 Capricornis sumatraensis | reverse complement strand
CCCCAGATGTCTCAGTCCATTCCAGAGGAACCTCTTTGCCCTGCACTGGCTCATCTTTCACGCCGAGGATCGACTCACACCACGGTGGAACGTGGGACAGCCCTGCGGGAAAGCCTCGAGGGAAAGCCTCGAGGGAAAACCACAGATCCTTTGATGCACGCGACGGGAAGCGTGACATTGCTGCTACAGCCTGGAAGGAAAGCGCACGTGCATGCCCCCACTCGAGACGAGGCCTGACTCCCCTGGGGAGACTCCAGAAGTACCCAAAGATCCATATCACCCCTGTGAGGAATCCTCGGTTCCGGCCCTGACTCCACACAAGGTTTTTGGCCCCGGTATCGACGGGAGAGGAATCCCGAGAGGCCCCCTAACAACTCGCATGGGGACTGGCCTCTCCTGAGGCCACCAGGGCGTGTCCCTGAGGTCCCCGTCATAACTCGAGAACACCTGCCGCAACTCGAGAAAATCCAGGAAGTTCTCCCTTCCAGGCGAGATGAGGCGTATTTCCGATGAGGCGTCTGGAGACTAATGACACCTAACCTCTGGAAATTCGAAAGGGTCTTTCACACCCTTGCTGCAACTCAAGAAGTTCACCGCCATACCCGTCTCCACTCGAGAGGAAGCACGATGGTCCCGCCCACATCCAGAGGAGCCCCGTTTCCCCCTCGGAGCTCGAGATGTGGGATCCTTTCCCTGCTTTCAACGGGAAAGAATTCCCGGCGTTCCCGTCGCATCTCAAGAGGAGGCACTCTCAACAGGAAAGGCGAGAGGAACTCCAGGGTCGTACCACCATTCCAAGAGTCCCCCAGATGTCTCAGTCCATTCCAGAGGAACCTCTTTGCCTTGCACTGGCTCATCTTCCACGCCGAGGATCGAATCACACCACGGTGGCACGTGGGACAGCCCTGTGGGAAAGCCTCGAAGGAAAACCACAGATCCTTTGATCCACGCGACGGGAAGTGTGACATTGCTGCTACAGCCTGGAAGGAAAGCGCACGTGCATGCCCCCACTGGAGACGAGGCGTGACTCCCCTGGGGAGACTCCAGAAGTACCCAAAGATCCATGTCAGCCCCTGAGAGGAATCCTCGGTTCCGGCCCTGACTCCACACAAGGTTTTTGGCCCCGGTATCGACGGGAGAGGAATCCCGAGAGGCCCCCTAGCAACTCGCATGGGGACTGGCCTCTCCTGAGGCCATCAGGGCGGGTCCCTGTGGTACCCGTCGTAACTCGAGAACACCTGCCGCACCTCGAGAAAATCCAGGAAGTTCTCCCTTCCAGGCGAGATGAGGCCTATTTCCGATGAGGCGTCTGCAGACTAATGACACCTAACCTCTGGAACTTCGAAAGGGTCTTTCACACCCTTGCTGCAACTCAAGAAGTTCACCGCCATACCCGTGTCCACTCGGGAGGAAGCACGATGGTCCCGCCCACATCCAGAGGAGCCCCATTTCCCCCTCGGAGCTCGAGATGAGGGATCCTTTCCCTGCTTTCAACGGGAAAGAATTCCCGGCGTTCCCGTCGCATCTCAAGAGGAGGCACTCTCAACAGGAAAGGCGAGAGGAACTCCATGGTCGTACCACCATTCAAAGAGTTCCCCAGATGTCTCAGTCCATTCCAGAGGAACCTCTTTGCCCTGCACTGGCTCATCTTTCACGCCGAGGATCGACTCACACCACGGTGGCACGTGGGACAGCCCTGTGGGAAAGCCTCGAGGGAAAACCACAGATCCTTTGATCCACGCGATGGGAAGCGTGACATTGCTGCTACAGCCTGGAAGAAAAGCACACGTGCATGCCCCCAATCGAGAAGAGGCCTGACTCCCCTGGTGGTACTCCAGAAGTACCCAAAGATCCATGTCAGCTCCTGAGAGGAATCCTCGGTTCCAGCCCTGACTCCACACAAGGTTTTTGGCCCCGGTATCGACGGGAGAGGAATCCCGAGAGGCCCCCTAGCAACTCGCATGGGGACTGGCCTCTCCTGAGGCCACCAGGGCGGGTCCCTGAGGTCCCCGTCGTAACTCGAGAACACCGGCCGCACCTCGAGAAAATCCGGGAAGTTCTCCCTTCCAGGCGAGATGAGGCCTATTTCCGATGAGGCGTCTGGAGACTAATGACACCTAACCTCTGGAACTTCGAAAGGGTCTTTCACACCCTTGCTGCAACTCAAGAAGTTTACCGCCATACCCGTCTCCACACGAGAGAAAGCACGATGGTCCCGCCCACATCCAGAGGAGCCCCGTTTCCCCCTCGGAGCTCGAGATGAGGGATCCTTTCCCTGCTTTCAACGGGAAAGAATTCCCGGCATTCCCGTCGCATCTCAAGAGGAGGCACTCTCAACAGGAAAGGCGAGAGGAACTCCATGGTCGTACCACCATTCCAAGAGTCCCCCAGATGTCTCAGTCCATTCCAGAGGAACCTCTTTGCCCTGCACTGGCTCATCTTTCACGCCGAGGATCGACTCACACCACGGTGGCACGTGGGACAGCCCTGTGGGAAAGCCTCGAGGGAAAGCCTCGAGGGAAAACCACAGATCCTTTGATCCACAAGACGGGAAGCGTGACATTGCTGCTACAGCCTGGAAGGAAAGCGCACGTGCATGCCCCCACTCGAGACGAGGCCTGACTCCCCTGGGGAGACTCTAGAAGTACCCAAAGATCCATGTCAGCCCCTGAGAGGAATCCTCGGTTCCGGCCCTGACTCCACACAAGGTTTTTGGCCCCGGTATCGACGGGAGAGGAATCACGAGAGGCCCCCTAGCAACTCGCATGGAGACTGGCCGTTCCTGAGGCCATCAGGGCGGGTCCCTGTGGTACCCGTCGTAACTCGAGAACACCTGCCGCACCTCGAGAAAATTCAGGAAGTTCTCCCTTCCAGGCTAGATGAGGCCTATTTCCGATGAGGCTTCTGGAGACTAATGACACCTAACCTCTGGAACTTCGAAAGGGTCTTTCACACCCTTGCTGCAACTCAAGAAGTTCACCGCCATACCCGTCTCCACTCGAGATGAAGCACGATGGTACCGCCCACATCCAGAGGAGCCCTGTTTCCCCCTCGTATCTCGAGAAGAGGGATCCTTTCCCTGCTTTCAACGGGAAAGAATTCCCGGCATTCCCGTCGCATCTCAAGAGGAAGCACTCTCAACAGGAAAGGCGAGAGGAACTCCATGGTCGTACCACCATTCCAAGAGTCCCCCAGATGTCTCAGTCCATTCCAGAGGAAACTCTTTGCCCTGCACTGGCTCATCTTTCACGCCGAGGATCGACTCACACCACGGTGGCACGTGGGACAGCCCTGTGGGAAAGCCTCGAGGGAAAGCCTCGAGGGAAAAACACAGATCCTTTGATCCACGCGACGGGAAGCGTGACATTGCTGCTACAGCCTGGAAGGAAAGCACACGTGCATGCCCCCACTCGAGACGAGGCCTGACTCCCCTGGGGAGACTCCAGAAGTACCCAAAGATCCATGTCAGCACCTGAGAGGAATCCTCGGTTCCGGCCCTGACTCCACACAAGCTTTTTGGCCCCGGTATCGACGGGAGAGGAATCCCGAGAGGCCCCCTAACAACTGGCATGGGGACTGGCCTCTCCTGAGGCCACCAGGGCGGGTCCCTGAGGTCCCCGTCGTAACTCGAGAACACCTGCCGCAACTCGAGAAAATCCAGGAAGTTCTCCCTTCCAGGCGAGATGAGGCCTATTTCCGATGAGGCGTCTGGAGACTAATGACACCCAACCTCTGGAACTTCGAAAGGGTCTTTCACACCCTTGCTGCAACTCAAGAAGTTCACCGACATACCCGTGTCCACTCGAGAGGAAGCACGATGGTCCCGCCCACATCCCGAGGAGCCCCGTTTCCCCCTCGTAGCTCGAGATGAGGGATCCTTTCCCTGCTTTCAACGGGAAAGAATTCCTGGAGTTCCCGTCACAACTCAAGAGGAGGCACTCTCAACAGGAAAGGCGAGAGGAACTCCATGGTCGTACCACCATTCCAAGAGTCCCTCAGATGTCTCAGTCCATTCCAGAGGAACCTCTTTGCCCTGCACTGGCTCATCTTTCACTCCGAGGATCGACTCATACCACGGTGGCACGTGGGACAGCCCTGTGGGAAAGCCTAGAGAGAAAACCACAGATCATTTGATCCACGCGACGGGAAGCGTGACATTGATGCTACAGCCTGGAAGGAAAGCGCACGTCCATGCCCCCACTCGAGACCAGGCCTGACTCCCCTGGGGAGACTCTAGAAGTACCCAAAGATCCATGTCAGCCCCTGAGAGGAATCCTCGGTTCTGGCCCTGACTCCACACAAGGTTTTTGGACCCGGTATCGACGGGAGAGGAATCCCGAGAGGCCCCCTAGCAACTCGCATGGGGACTGACCTCTCCTGAGGCCACCAGGGCGGGTCCCTGTGGTACCCGTCGTAAGTCGAGAACACCTGCCGCACCTCGAGAAAATCCAGGAAGTTCTCCCTTCCAGGCTAGATGAGTCCTATTTCCGATGAGGCGTCTGGAGACTAATGACACCTAACCTCTGGAACTTCGAAAGGGTCTTTCACACCCTTGCTGCAACTCAAGAAGTTCACCGACATACCCATCTCCACTCGAGAGGAAGCACGATGGTCCCGCCCACATCCAGAGGAGCCCCGTTTCCCCCTCGTAGCTCGAGATGAGGGATCCTTTCCCTGCATTCAAGGGGAAAGAATTCCCGGCGTTCCCGTCGCATCTCAAGAGGAGGCACTCTCAACAGGAAAGGCGAGAGGAACTCCATGGTCGTACCACCATTCCAAGAGTCCCCCAGATGTCTCAGTCCATTCCAGAGGAACCTCTTTGCCCTACACTGGCTCATCTTTCACGCCAAGGATCGACTCACACCACGGTGGCACGTGGGACAGCCCTGTGGGAGAACCTCGAGGGAAAGCCTCAAGGGAAAACCACAGATCCTTTGATCCAGGCCACGGGAAGCGTGACATTGCTGCTACAGCCTGAAAGGAAAGCGCACGTGCATGCCCCCACTCGAGACGAGGCCTGACTCCCCTGGGGAGACTCCAGAAGTACCCAAAGATCCATGTCAGCCCCTGAGAGGAATCCTCGGTTCCGGCCCTGACTCCACACAAGGTTTTGGGCCCCGGTATCGACGGGAGGGGAATCCCGAGAGGCCCCCTAGCAACTCGCTTAGGGACTGGCCTCTCCTGAGGCCACCAGGGCGGGTCCCTGAGGTCCCCGTCGTAACTCGAGAACACCTGCCGCAACTCGAGAATATCCAGGAAGTTCTCCCTTCCAGGCGAGATGAGGCCTATTTCCGATGAGGAGTCTGGAGACTAATGACACCTAACCTCTGGAACTTCGAAAGGGTCTTTCACACCCTTGCTGCAACTCAAGAAGTTCACCGCCATACCCGTCTCCACTCGAGAGGAAGCACGATGGTCCCGCCCACATCCAGAGGAGCCCCGTTTCCCCCTCGTAGCTCGAGATGAGGGATCCTTTCCCTGCTTTCAACGGGAAAGAATTCCCGGCGTTCCTGTCGCATCTCAAGAGGAGGCACTCTCAACAGGAAAGGCGAAAGGAACTCCATGGTCGTACCACCATTCCAAGAGTCCCCCAGATGTCTCAGTCCATTCCAGAGGAACCTCTTTGCCCTGCACTGGCTCATCTTTCACGCCGAGGATCGACTCACACCACGGTGGCACGTGGGACAGCCCTGTGGGAAATCCTCGAGGGAAAGCCTCGAGGAAAAACCACAGATCCTTTGATTCACGAGACGGGAAGCGTGACATTGCTGCTACAGCCTGGAAGGAAAGCGCACGTGCATGCCCCCACTCGAGACGAGGCCTGACTCCCCTGGGGAGACTCCAGAAGTACCCAAAGATCCATGTCAGCCCCTGAGAGGAATCCTCGGTTCCGGCCCTGACTCCACAAAAGGTTTTTGGCCCCGGTATCGATGGGAGAGGAACCCCGAGAGGCCCCCTAGCAACTCGCATGGGGACTGGCCTCTCCTGAGGCCACCAGGGCGGGTCCCTGAGGTCCCCGTCGTAACTCGAGAACACCTGCCGCAACTCGAGAAAATCCAGGAAGTTCTCCCTTCCAGGCGAGATGAGGCCTATTTCCGATGAGGCGTCTGGAGACTAATGACACCTAACCTCTGGAACTTCGAAAGGGTCTTTCACACCCTTGCTGCAACTCAAGAAGTTCACCGCCATACCCGTCTCCACTCGAGAGGAAGCACGATGGTCCCGCCCACATCCAGAGGAGCCCCGTTTCCCCCTCGTAGCTCGAGATGAGGGATCCTTTCCCTGCTTTCAACGGGAAAGAATTCCCGGCGTTCCCGTCGCATCTCAAGAGGAGGCACTCTCAACAGGAAAGGCGAGAGGAACTCCATGGTCGTACCACCATTCCAAGAGTCCCCCAGATGTCTCAGTCCATTACAGAGGAACCTCTTTGCCCTGCACTGGCTCATCTTTCACGCCGAGGATCGACTCACACCACGGTGGCACGTGGGACAGCCCTGTGGGAAAACCTCGAGGGAAAGCCTCGAGGGAAAACCACAGATCCTTTGATCCAGGCCACGGGAAGCGTGACATTGCTGCTACAGCCTGGAAGGAAAGCGCACGTGCATGCCCCCACTCGAGACGAGGCCTGACTCCCCTGGGGAGACTCCAGAAGTATCCAAAGATCCATGTCAGCCCCTGAGAGGAATCCTCGGTTCCGGCCCTGACTCCACACAAGGTTTTTGGCCCCGGTATCGACGGGAGAGGAATCCCGAGAGGCCCCCTAGCACCTCGCATGGGGACTGGCCTCTCCTGAGGCCACCAGGGCGGGTCCCTGAGGTCCCCGTCGTAACTCGAGAACACCTGCCGCAACTCGAGAAAATCCAGGAAGTTCTCCCTTCCAGGCGAGATGAGGCCTATTTCCGATGAGGCGTCTGGAGACTAATGACACCTAACCTCTGGAACTTCGAAAGGGTCTTTCACACCCTTGCTGCAACTCAAGAAGTTCACCGCCATACCCGTCTCCACTCGAGAGGAAGCACGATGGTCCCGCCCACATCCAGAGGAGCCCCGTTTCCCCCTCGTAGCTCGAGATGAGGGATCCTTTCCCTGCTTTCAACGGGAAAGAATTCCCGGCGTTCCCGTCGCATCTCAAGAGGAGGCACTCTCAACAGGAAAGGCGAGAGGAACTCCATGGTCATACCACCATTCCAAGAGTCCCCCAGATGTCTCAGTCCATTCCAGAGGAACCTCTTTGCCCTGCACTGGCTCATCTTTCACGCCGAGGATCGACTCACACCACGGTGGCACGTGGGACAGCCCTGTGGGAAATCCTCGAGGGAAAGCCTCGAGGAAAAACCACAGATCCTTTGATCCAGGCCACGGGAAGCGTGACATTGCTGCTACAGCCTGGAAGGAAAGCGCACGTGCATGCCCCCACTCGAGACGAGGCCTGACTCCCCTGGGGAGACTCCAGAAGTATCCAAAGATCCATGTCAGCCCCTGAGAGGAATCCTCGGTTCCGGCCCTGACTCCACACAAGGTTTTTGGCCCCGGTATCGACGGGAGAGGAATCCCGAGAGGCCCCCTAGCACCTCGCATGGGGACTGGCCTCTCCTGAGGCCACCAGGGCGGGTCCCTGAGGTCCCCGTCGTAACTCGAGAACACCTGCCGCAACTCGAGAAAATCCAGGAAGTTCTCCCTTCCAGGCGAGATGAGGCCTATTTCCGATGAGGCGTCTGGAGACTAATGACACCTAACCTCTGGAACTTCGAA
Source organism: Capricornis sumatraensis (assembly GCF_032405125.1). Lineage (NCBI taxonomy): Eukaryota > Metazoa > Chordata > Mammalia > Artiodactyla > Bovidae > Capricornis > Capricornis sumatraensis. Next base: position 28,661 of record NW_027184693.1, on the reverse strand, counting down.
AGGGTCTTTCACACCCTTGCTGCTACTCAAGAAGTTCACCGCCATACCCGTCTCCACTCGAGAGGAAGCACGATGGTCCCGCCCACATCCAGAGGAGCCCCGTTTCCCCCTCGTAGCTCGAGATGAGGGATCCTTTCCCTGCTTTCAACGGGAAAGAATTCCCGGCGTTCCCGTCGCATCTCAAGAGGAGGCACTCTCAACAGGAAAGGCGAGAGGAACTCCATGGTCATACCACCATTCCAAGAGTCCCCCAGATATCTCAGTCCATTCCAGAGGAACCTCTTTGCCCTGCACTGGCTCATCTTTCACGCCGAGGATCGACTCACACCACGGTGGCACGTGGGACAGCCCTGTGGGAAATCCTAGAGGGAAAGCCTCGAGGAAAAACCACAGATCCTTTGATCCACGAGACGGGAAGCGTGACATTGCTGCTACAGCCTGGAAGGAAAGCGCACGTGCATGCCCCCACTCGAGACGAGGCCTGACTCCCCTGGGGAGACTCCAGAAGTACCCAAAGATCCATGTCAGCACCTGAGAGGAATCCTCGGTTCCGGCCCTGACTCCACACAAGGTTTTTGGCCCCGGTATCGACGGGAGAGGAATCCCGAGAGGCCCCCTAGCAACTCGCATGGGGACTGGCCTCTCCTGAGGCCACCAGGGCGGGTCCCTGAGGTCCCCGTCGTAACTCGAGAACACCTGCCGCAACTCGAGAAAATCCAGGAAGTTCTCCCTTCCAGGCGAGATGAGGCCTATTTCCGATGAGGCGTCTGGAGACTAATGACACCTAAACTCTGGAACTTCGAAAGGGTCTTTCACACCCTTGCTGCAACTCAAGAAGTTCACCGCCATACCCATCTCCACTCGAGCGGAAGCACGATGGTCTCGCCCACATCCAGAGGAGCCCCGTTTCCCCCTCGTAGCTCGAGATGAGGGATCCTTTCCCTGCTTTCAACGGGAAAGAATTCCCGGCGTTCCCGTCGCATCTCAAGAGGAGGCACTCTCAACAAGAAAGGCGAGAGGAACTCCATGGTCGGACCATCATTCAAAGAGTCCCCCAGATGTCTCAGTCCATTCCAGAGCAACCTCTTTGCCCTGCACTGGCTCATCTTTCACGCCGAGGATCGACTCACACCACGGTGGCACGTGGGACAGCCCTGTGGGAAAGCCTCGAGGGAAAGCCTCGAGGGAAAACCACAGATCCTTTGATCCAGGCCACGGGAAGCGTGACATTGCTGCTACAGCCTGGAAGGAAAGCGCACGTGCATGCCCCCACTCGAGACGAGGCCTGACTCCCCTGGGGAGACTCCAGAAGTACCCAAAGATCCATGTCAGCCCCTGAGAGGAATCCTCGGTTCCGGCCCTGACTCCACACAAGGTTTTTGGCCCCGGTATCGACGGGAGGGGAATCCCGAGAGGCCACCTAGCAACTCGCATGGGGACTGGCCTCTCCTGAGGCCACCAGGGCGGGTCCCTGAGGTCCCCGTCGTAACTCGAGAACACCTGCTGCAACTCGAGAAAATCCATGAAGTTCTCCCTTCCAGGCGAGATGAGGCCTATTTCCGATGAGGCGTCTGGAGACTAATGACACCTAACCTCTGGAACTTCGAAAGGGTCTTTCACACCCTTGCTGCAACTCAAGAAGTTCACCGCCATACCCGTCTCCACTTGAGAGGAAGCACGATGGTCCCGCCCACATCCAGAGGAGCCCCGTTTCCCCCTCGTAGCTCGAGATGAGGGATCCTTTCCCTGCTTTCAACGGGAAAGAATTCCCGGCGTTCCCGTCGCATCTCAAGAGGAGGCACTCTCAACAGGAAAGGCGAGAGGAACTCCATGGTCATACCACCATTCCAAGAGTCCCCCAGATGTCTCAGTCCATTCCAGAGGAACCTCTTTGCCCTGCACTGGTTCATCTTTCACGCCGAGGATCGACTCACACCACGGTGGCACGTGGGACAGCCCTGTGGGAAAACCTCGAGGGAAAGCCTCGAGGGAAAACCACAGATCCTTTGATCCAGGCCACGGGAAGCGTGACATTGCTGCTACAGCCTGGAAGGAAAGCGCACGTGCATGCCCCCACTCGAGACGAGGCCTGACTCCCCTGGGGAGACTCCAGAAGTACCCAAAGATCCATGTCAGCCCCTGAGAGGAATCCTCGGTTCCGGCCCTGACTCCACACAAGGTTTTTGGCCCCGGTATCGACGGGAGGGGAATCCCGAGAGGACCCCTAGCAACTCGCATGGGAACTGGCCTCTCCTGAGGCCACCAGGGCGGGTCCCTGAGGTCCCCGTCGTAACTCGAGAACACCTGCCGCAACTCGAGAAAATCCATGAAGTTCTCCCTTCCAGGCGAGATGAGGCCTATTTCCGATGAGGCGTCTGGAGACTAATGACACCTAACCTCTGGAACTTCGAAAGGGTCTTTCACACCCTTGCTGCAACTCAAGAAGTTCATCGCCATACCCGTCTCCACTCGAGAGGAAGCACGATGGTCCCGCCCACATCCAGAGGAGCCCCGTTTCCCCCTCGTAGCTCGAGATGAGGGATCCTTTCCCTGCTTTCAACGGGAAAGAATTCCCGACGTTCCCGTCGCATCTCAAGAGGAGGCACTCTCAACAGGAAAGGCGAGAGGAACTCCATGGTCATACCACCATTCCAAGAGTCCCCCAGATGTCTCAGTCCATTCCAGAGGAACCTCTTTGCCCTGCACTGGCTCATCTTTCACGCCGAGGATCGACCTCACACCACGGTGGCACGTGGGACAGCCCTGTGGGAAATCCTAGAGGGAAAGCCTCGAGGAAAAACCACAGATCCTTTGATCCACGAGACGGGAAGGGTGACATTCCTGCTACAGCCTGGAAGGAAAGCGCACGTGCATGCCCCCACTCGAGACGAGGCCTGACTCCCCTGGGGAGACTCCAGAAGTACCCAAAGATCCATGTCAGCACCTGAGAGGAATCCTCGGTTCCGGCCCTGACTCTACACAAGGTTTTGGCCCCGGTATCGACGGGAGAGGAATCCCGAGAGGACCCCTAGCAACTCGCATGGGGACTGGCCTCTCCTGAGGCCACCAGGGCGGGTCCCTGAGGTCCCCGTCGTAACTCGAGAACACCTGCCGCAACTCGAGAAAATCTAGGAAGTTCTCCCTTCCAGGCGAGATGAGGCCTATTTCCGATGAGGGGTCTGGAGACTAATGACACCTAACCTCTGGAACTTCGAAAGGGTCTTTCACACCCTTGCTGCAACTCAAGAAGTTCACCGCCATACCCGTCTCCACTCGAGAGGAAGCACGATGGTCCCGCCCACATCCAGAGGAGCCCCGTTTCCCCCTCTTAGCTCGAGATGAGGGATCCTTTCCCTGCTTTCAACGGGAAAGAATTCCCGGCGTTCCCGTCGCATCTCAAGAGGAGGCACTCTCAACATTAAAGGCGAGAGGAACTCCATGGTCGTACCACCATTCTAAGAGTCCCCCAGATGTCTCAGTCCATTCCAGAGCAACCTCTTTGCCCTGCACTGGCTCATCTTTCACGCCGAGGATCGACTCACACCACGGTGGCACGTGGGACAGCCCTGTGGGAAAGCCTCGAGGGAAAGCCTCGAGGGAAAACCACAGATCCTTTGATCCAGGCCACGGGAAGCGTGACATTGCTGCTACAGCCTGGAAGGAAAGCGCACGTGCATGCCCCCACTCGAGACGAGGCCTGACTCCCCTGGGGAGACTCCAGAAGTACCCAAAGATCCATGTCAGCCCCTGAGAGGAATCCTCGGTTCCGGCCCTGACTCCACACAAGGTTTTTGGCCCCGGTATCGACGGGAGGGGAATCCCGAGAGGACCCCTAGCAACTCGCATGGGGACTGGCCTCTCCTGAGGCCACCAGGGCGGGTCCCTGAGGTCCCCGTCGTAATTCGAGAACACCTGCCGCAACTCGAGAAAATCCAGGAAGTTCTCCCTTCCAGGCGAGATGAGGCCTATTTCCGATGAGGCGTCTGGAGAGTAATGACACCTAACCTCTGGAACTTCGAAATGGTCTTTCACACCCTTGCTGCAACTCAAGAAGTTCACAGCCATACCCGTGTCCAATTGAGAGGAAGCACGATAGTCCCGCCCACATCCAGAGGAGACCCGTTTCCCCCTCGTAGCTCGAGATGAGGGATCCTTTCCCTGCTTTCAACGGGAAAGAATTCCCGGCGTTCCCGTCGCATCTCAAGAGGAGGCACTCTCAACAGGAAAGGCGAGAGGAACTCCATGGTCGTACCACCATTCCAAGAGTCCCCCAGATGTCTCAGTCCATTCCTGAGGAACCTCTTTGCCCTGCACTGGCTCATCTTTCACGCCGAGGATCGACTCACACCAGGGTGGCACGTGGGACAGCCCTGTGGGAAAGCCTCGAGGGAAAGCCTCGAGGGAAAACCACAGATCCTTTGATCCAGGCCACGGGAAGCGTGACATTGCTGCTACAGCCTGGAAGGAAAGCGCACGTGCATGCCCCCACTCGAGACGAGGCCTGACTCCCCTGGGGAGACTCCAGAAGTACCCAAAGATCCATGTCAGCCCCTGAGAGGAATCCTCGGTTCCGGCCCTGACTCCACACAAGGTTTTTGGCCCCGGTATCGACGGGAGAGGAATCCCAGAGTCCCCTTAGCAACTCGCATGGGGATTGTCCTCTCCTGAGGCCACCAGGGCTGGTCCCTGAGGTCCCCGTCGTAACTCGAGAACACCTGCCGCAACTCGAGAAAATCCAGGAAGTTCTCCCTTCCAGGCGAGATGAGGCCTATTTCCGATGAGGCGTCTGGAGACTAATGACACCTAACCTCTGGAACTTCGAAAGGGTCTTTCACACCCTTGCTGCAACTCAAGAAGTTCACCGCCATACCCGTCTCCACTCGAGAGGAAGCACGATGGTCCCGCCCACATCCAGAGGAGCCCCGTTTCCCCCTCGTAGCTCGAGATGAGGGATCCTTTCCCTGCTTTCAACGGGAAAGAATTCCCGGCGTTCCCGTCGCATCTCAAGAGGAGGCACTCTCAACAGGAAAGGCGAGAGGAACTCCATGGTCGTACCACCATTCCAAGAGTCCCCCAGATGTCTCAGTCCATTACAGAGGAACCTCTTTGCCCTGCACTGGCTCATCTTTCACGCCGAGGATCGACTCACACCACGGTGGCACGTGGGACAGCCCTGTGGGAAAACCTCGAGGGAAAGCCTCGAGGGAAAACCACAGATCCTTTGATCCAGGCCAGGGGAAGCGTGACATTGCTGCTACAGCCTGGAAGGAAAGCGCACGTGCATGCCCCCACTCGAGACGAGGCCTGACTCCCCTGGGGAGACTCCAGAAGTATCCAAAGATCCATGTCAGCCCCTGAGAGGAATCCTCGGTTCCGGCCCTGACTCCACACAAGGTTTTTGGCCCCGGTATCGACGGGAGAGGAATCCCGAGAGGTCCCCTAGCACCTCGCATGGGGACTGGCCTCTCCTGAGGCCAACAGGGCGGGTCCCTGAGGTCCCCGTCGTAACTCCAGAACACCTGCCGCAACTCGAGAAAATCCAGGAAGTTCTCACTTCCAGGCGAGATGAGGCCTATTTCCGATGAGGCGTCTGGAGACTAATGACACCTAACCTCTGGAACTTCGAAAGGGTCTTTCACACCCTTGCTGCAACTCAAGAAGTTCACCGCCATACCCGTCTCCACTCGAGATGAAGCACGATGGTCCCGCCCACATCCAGAGGAGCCCCGTTTCCCCCTCGTAGCTCGAGATGAGGGATCCTTTCCCTGCTTTCAACGGGAAAGAATTCCCGGCGTTCCCGTCGCATCTCAAGAGGAGGCACTCTCAACAGGAAAGGCGAGAGGAACTCCATGGTCATACCACCATTCCAAGAGTCCCCCAGATGTCTCAGTCCATTCCAGAGGAACCTCTTTGCCCTGCACTGGCTCATCTTTCACGCCGAGGATCGACTCACACCACGGTGGCACGTGGGACAGCCCTGTGGGAAATCCTCGAGGGAAAGCCTCGAGGAAAAACCACAGATCCTTTGATCCACGAGACGGGAAGCGTGACATTGCTGCTACAGCCTGGAAGGAAAGCGCACGTGCATGCCCCCACTCGAGACGAGGCCTGACTCCCCTGGGGAGACTCCAGAAGTACCCAAAGATCCATGTCAGCCCCTGAGAGGAATCCTCGGTTCCGGCCCTGACTCCACACAAGGTTTTTGGCCCCGGTATCGATGGGAGAGGAATCCCGAGAGGCCCCCTAGCAACTCACATGGGGACTGGCCTCTCCTGAGGCCACCAGGGCGGGTCCCTGAGGTCCCCGTCGTAACTCGAGAACACCTGCCGCAACTCGAGAAAATCCAGGAAGTTCTCCCTTCCAGGCGAGATGAGGCCTATTTCCGATGAGGCGTCTGGAGACTAATGACACCTAACCTCTGGAACTTCGAAAGGGTCTTTCACACCCTTGCTGCAACTCAAGAAGTTCACCGCCATACCCGTCTCCACTCGAGAGGAAGCACGATGGTCCCGCCCACATCCAGAGGAGCCCCGTTTCCCCCTCGTAGCTCGAGATGAGGGATCCTTTCCCTGCTTTCAACGGGAAAGAATTCCCGGCGTTCCCGTCGCATCTCAAGAGGAGGCACTCTCAACAGGAAAGGCGAGAGGAACTCCATGGTCGTACCACCATTCCAAGAGTCCCCCAGATGTCTCAGTCCATTCCAGAGGAACCTCTTTGCCCTGCACTGGCTCATCTTTCACGCCGAGGATCGACTCACACCACGGTGGCACGTGGGACAGCCCTGTGGGAAAACCTCGAGGGAAAGCCTCGAGGGAAAACCACAGATCATTTGATCCAGGCCACGGGAAGCGTGACATTGCTGCTACAGCCTGGAAGGAAAGCGCACGTGCATGCCCCCACTCGAGACGAGGCCTGACTCCCCTGGGGAGACTCCAGAAGTATCCAAAGATCCATGTCAGCCCCTGAGAGGAATCCTCGGTTCCGGCCCTGACTCCACACAAGGTTTTTGGCCCCAGTATCGACGGGAGAGGAATCCCGAGAGGCCCCCTAGCACCTCGCATGGGGACTGGCCTCTCCTGAGGCCACCAGGGCGGGTCCCTGAGGTCCCCGTCGTAACTCGAGAACACCTGCCGCAACTCGAGAAAATCCAGGAAGTTCTCCCTTCCAGGCGAGATGAGGCCTATTTCCGATGAGGCGTCTGGAGACTAATGACACCTAACCTCTGGAACTTCGAAAGGGTCTTTCACACCCTTGCTGCAACTCAAGAAGTTCACCGCCATACCCGTCTCCACTCGAGAGGAAGCACGATGGTCCCGCCCACATCCACAGGAGCCCCGTTTCCCCCTCGTAGCTCGAGATGAGGGATCCTTTCCCTGCTTTCAACGGGAAAGAATTCCCGGCGTTCCCGTCGCATCTCAAGAGGAGGCACTCTCAACAGGAAAGGCGAGAGGAACTCCATGGTCATACCACCATTCCAAGAGTCCCCCAGATGTCTCAGTCCATTCCAGAGGAACCTCTTTGCCCTGCACTGGCTCATCTTTCACGCCGAGGATCGACTCACACCACGGTGGCACGTGGGACAGCCCTGTGGGAAATCCTAGAGGGAAAGCCTCGAGGAAAAACCACAGATCCTTTGATCCACGAGACGGGAAGCGTGACATTCCTGCTACAGCCTGGAAGGAAAGCGCACGTGCATGCCCCCACTCGAGACGAGGCCTGACTCCCCTGGGGAGACTCCAGAAGTACCCAAAGATCCATGTCAGCACCTGAGAGGAATCCTCGGTTCCGGCCCTGACTCCACACAAGGTTTTTGGCCCCGGTATCGACGGGAGAGGAATCCCGAGAGGCCCCCTAGCAACTCGCATGGGGACTGGCCTCTCCTGAGGCCACCAGGGCGAGTCCCTGAGGTCCCCGTCGTAACTCGAGAACACCTGCCGCAACTCGAGAAAATCCAGGAAGTTCTCCCTTCCAGGCGAGATGAGGCCTATTTCCGATTAGGCGTCTGGAGACTAATGACACCTAACCTCTGGAACTTCGAAAGGGTCTTTCACACCCTTGCTGCAACTCAAGAAGTTCACCGCCATACCCATCTCCACTCGAGAGGAAGAACGATGGTCCCGCCCACATCCAGAGGAGCCCCGTTTCCCCCTCGTAGCTCGAGATGAGCGATCCTTTCCCTGCTTTCAACGGGAAAGAATTCCCGGCGTTCCCGTCGCATCTCAAGAGGAGGCACTCTCAACAAGAAAGGCGAGAGGAACTCCATGGTCGTACCATCATTCAAAGAGTCCCCCAGATGTCTCAGTCCATTCCAGAGCAACCTCTTTGCCCTGCACTGGCTCATCTTTCACGCCGAGGATCGACTCACACCACGGTGGCACGTGGGACAGCCCTGTGGGAAAGCCTCGAGGGAAAGCCTCGAGGGAAAACCACAGATCCTTTGATCCAGGCCACGGGAAGCGTGACATTGCTGCTACAGCCTGGAAGGAAAGCGCACGTGCATGCCCCCACTCGAGACGAGGCCTGACTCCCCTGGGGAGACTCCAGAAGTACCCAAAGATCCATGTCAGCCCCTGAGAGGAAACCTCGGTTCCGGCCCTGACTCCACACAAGGTTTTTGGCCCCGGTATCGACGGGAGGGGAATCCCGAGAGGCCCCCTTGCAACTCGCATGGGGACTGGCCTCTCCTGAGGCCACCAGGGCGGGTCCCTGAGGTCCCCGTCGTAACTCGAGAACACCTGCTGCAACTCGAGAAAATCCATGAAGTTCTCCCTTCCAGGCGAGATGAGGCCTATTTCCGATGAGGCGTCTGGAGACTAATGACACCTAACCTCTGGAAATTCGAAAGGGTCTTTCACACCCTTGCTGCAACTCAAGAAGTTCACCGCCATACCCGTCTCCACTCGAGAGGAAGCACGATGGTCCCGCCCACATCCAGAGGAGCCCCGTTTCCCCCTCGTAGCTCGAGATGAGGGATCCTTTCCCTGCTTTCAACGGGAAAGAATTCCCGGCGTTCCCGTCGCATCTCAAGAGGAGGCACTCTCAACAGGAAAGGCGAGAGGAACTCCATGGTCATACCACCATTCCAAGAGTCCCCCAGATGTCTCAGTCCATTCCAGAGGAACCTCTTTGCCCTGCACTGGCTCATCTTTCACGCCGAGGATCGACTCACACCACGGTGGCACGTGGGACAGCCCTGTGGGAAAACCTCGAGGGAAAGCCTCGAGGGAAAACCACAGATCCTTTGATCCAGGCCACGGGAAGCGTGACATTGCTGCTACAGCCTGGAAGGAAAGCGCACGTGCATGCCCCCCTCGAGACGAGGCCTGACTCCCCTGGGGAGACTCCAGAAGTACCCAAAGATCCATGTCAGCCCCTGAGAGGAATCCTCGGTTCCGGCCCTGAATCCACACAAGGTTTTTGGCCCCGGTATCGACGGGAGAGGAATCCCCAGAGGCCCCCTAGCAACTCGCATGGGGACTGTCCTCTCCTGAGGCCACCAGGGCGGGTCCCTGAGGTCCCCGTCGTAACTCGAGAACACCTGCCGCAACTCGAGAAAATCCAGGAAGTTCTCCCTTCCAGGCGAGATGAGGCCTATTTCCGATGAGGCGTCTGGAGACTAATGACACCTAACCTCTGGAACTTCGAAAGGGTCTTTCACACCCTTGCTGCAACTCAAGAAGTTCACCGCCATACCCGTCTCCACTCGAGAGGAAGCACGATGGTCCCGCCCACATCCAGAGGAGCCCCGTTTCCCCTCGTAGCTCGAGATGAGGGATCCTTTCCCTGCTTTCAACGGGAAAGAATTCCCGGCATTCCCGTCGCATCTCAAGAGGAGGCACTCTCAACAGGAAAGGCGAGAGGAACTCCATGGTCGTACCACCATTCCAAGAGTCCCCCAGATGTCTCAGTCCATTCCAGAGCAACCTCTTTGCCCTGCACTGGCTCATCTTTCACGCCGAGGATCGACTCACACCACGGTGGCACGTGGGACAGCCCTGTGGGAAAGCCTCGAGGGAAAGCCTCGAGGGAAAACCACAGATCCTTTGATCCAGGCCACGGGAAGCGTGACATTGCTGCTACAGCCTGGAAGGAAAGAGCACGTGCATGCCCCCACTCGAGACGAGGCCTGACTCCCCTGGGGAGACTCCAGAAGTACCCAAAGATCCATGTCAGCCACTGAGAGGAAACCTCGGTTCCGGCCCTGACTCCACACAAGGTTTTTGGCCCCGGTATCGACGGGAGGGGAATCCCGAGAGGCCCCCTAGCAACTCGCATGGGGACTGGCCTCTCCTGAGGCCACCAGGGCGGGTCCCTGAGGTCCCCGTCGTAACTCGAGAACACCTGCTGCAACTCGAGAAAATCCATGAAGTTCTCCCTTCCAGGCGAGATGAGGCCTATTTCCGATGAGGCGTCTGGAGACTAATGACACCTAACCTCTGGAACTTCGAAAGGGTCTTTCACACCCTTGCTGCAACTCAAGAAGTTCACCGCCATACCCGTCTCCACTCGAGAGGAAGCACGATGGTCCCGCCCACATCCAGAGGAGCCCCGTTTCCCCCTCGTAGCTCGAGATGAGGGATCCTTTCCCTGCTTTCAACGGGAAAGAATTCCCGGCGTTCCCGTCGCATCTCAAGAGGAGGCACTCTCAACAGGAAAGGCGAAAGGAATTCCATGGTCATACCACCATTCCAAGAGTCCCCCAGATGTCTCAGTCCATTCCAGAGGAACCTCTTTGCCCTACACTGGCTCATCTTTCACGCCGAGGATCGACTCACACCACTGTGGCACGTGGGACAGCCCTGTGGCAAAGCCTCGAGGGAAAGCCTCGAGGGAAAACCACAGATCCTTTGATCCACGCGACGGGAAGCGTGACATTGCTGCTACAGCCTGGAAGGAAAGCGCACGTGCATGCCCCCACTCGAGACGAGGCCTGACTCCCCTGGGGAGACTCCAGAAATACCCAAAGTTCCATGTCACCCCTGAGAGGAAACCTCGGTTCCGGCCCTGACTCCACACAAGGTTTTTGGCCCCGGTATCGACAGGAGTGGAATCCTGAGAGGCCCCCTAGCAACTCGCATGGGGAATGGCCTCTCCTGAGGCCACCAGGGCGGGTCCCTGAGGTCCCCGTCGTAACTCGAGAACACCTGCCGCAACTCGAGAAAATCCAGGAAGTTCTCCCTTCCAGGCGAGATGAGGCCTATTTCCGATGAGGCGTCTGGAGACTAATGACACCTAACCTCTGGAACTTTGAAAGGGTCTTTCACACCCTTGCTGCAAAACAAGAAGTTCACCGCCATACCCGTCTCCACTCGAGAGGAAGCACGATGGTCCCGCCCACATCCAGAGGAGCCCTGTTTCCCCCTTGTAGCTCGAGATGAGGGATCCTTTCCCTGCTTTCAACGGGAAAGAATTCCCGGCGTTCCCGTCGCATCTCAAGAGGAGGCACTCTCAACAGGAAAGGCGAGAGGAAATCCATGGTCGTACCACAATTCCAAGAGTCCCCCAGATGTCTCAGTCCATTGGAGAGGAAGCTCTTTGCCCTGCACTGGCTCATCTTTCACGCCGAGGATCGACTCACACCACGGTGGCACGTGGGACAGCCCTGTGGGAAAGCCACGACGGAAAACCTCGAGGGAAAACCACAGATCCTTTGATCCACGCGACGGGAAGCGTGACATTGCTGCTACAGCCTGGAAGTAAAGCGCACGTGCATGCCCCCACTCGAGACGAGTCCTGACTCCCCTAGGGAGACTCCAGAAGTACCCAAAGATCCATGTCACCCCTGAGAGGAAACCTCGTTTCCGGCCCTGACTCCACACAAGGTTTTTGGCCCCGGTATCGACGGGAGAGGAATCCTGAGAGGCCCCCTAGCAACTCGCATGGGGACTGGCCTTTCCTGAGGCCACCATGGCGGGTCCCTGAGGTCCCCGTCGTAACTCCAGAACACCTGCCGCAACTCGAGAAAATCCAGGAAGTTCTCCCTTCCAGCCGAGATGAGGCCTATTTCCGATGAGGCGTCTGGAGACTAATGACACCTAACCTCTGGAACTTCGAAAGGGTCTTTCACACCCTTGCTGCTACTCAAGAAGTTCACCGCCATACCCGTCTCCACTCGAGAGGAAGCACGATGGTCCCGCCCACATCCAGAGGAGCCCCGTTTCCCCCTCGTAGCTCGAGATGAGGGATCCTTTCCCTGCTTTCAACGGGAAAGAATTCCCGGCGTTCCCGTCGCATCTCAAGAGGAGGCACTCTCAACAGGAAAGGCGAGAGGAACTCCATGGTCGTACCACCATTCCAAGAGTCCCCCAGATGTCTCAGTCCATTCCAGAGGAACCTCTTTGCCCTGCACTGGCTCATCTTTCACGCCGAGGATCGACTCACACCACTGTGTCACGTGGGACAGCCCTGTGGCAAAGCCTCGAGGGAAAGCCTCGAGGGAAAACCACAGATCCTTTGATCCACGCGGAGGTAAGCGTGACATTGCTGCTACAGCCTGGAAGAAAAGCGCTCGTGCATGCCCCCACTCGAAACGAGGCCTGACTCCAGTGGGGAGACTCCAGAAGTACCCAAAGATCCATGTCAGCCCCTGAGAGGAATCCTCGGTTCCGGCCCTGACTCCAAACAAGGTTTTTGGCCCCGGTATCGACGGGAGAGGAATCCTGAGAGGCCCCCTAGCAACTCGCATGGGGACTGGCCTTTCCTGAGGCCACCAGGGCGGTTCCCTGAGGTCCCCGTCGTAACTCGAGAACTCCTGCCGCAACTCGAGAAAATCCAGGATGTTCTCCCTTCCAGGCGAGATGAGGCCTATTTCCAATGAGGCGTCTGGAGTCTAATGACACCTAACCTCTGGAACTTCCAAAGGGTCTTTCACACCCTTGCTGCAAAACAAGAAGTTCACCGCCATACCCGTCTCCACTCGAGAGGAAGCACGATGGTCCCGCCCACATCCAGAGGAGCCCCGTTTCCCCTCGTAGCTCGAGATGAGGGATCCTTTCCCTGCTTTTAACGGGAAAGAATTCCCGGCATTTCCGTCGCATCTCAAGAGGAGGCACTCTCAACAGGAAAGGCGAGAAGAACTCCATGGTCGTACCACCATTCCAAGAGTCCCCCAGATGTCTCAGTCCATTCCAGAGGAACCTCTTTGCCCTGCACTGGATAATCTTTCACGCCGAGGATCGACTCACACCACGGCGGCACGTGGGACAACCCTGTGGGAAAGCCTCGAGGGAAAGCCTCGAGGGAAAACCACAGATCCTTTGATCCACGCGAAGGTAAGCGTGACATTGCTGCTACAGCCTGGAAGAAAAGCGCTCGTGCATGCCCCCACTCGAAACGAGGCCTGACTCCAGTGGGGAGACTGCAGAAGTACCCAAAGATCCATGTCAGCCCCTGAGAGGAATCCTCGGTTCGGGCCCTGACTTCACACAAGGTTCTTGGCCCCGGTATCGACGGGAGAGTAATCCCGAGAGGCCCCCTAGCAACTCGCATGGGGACTGGCCTCTCCTGAGGCCACCAGGGCGGGTCCCTGAGGTCCCCGTCGTAACTCGAGAACACCTGCCGCAACTCGAGAAAATCCAGGAAGTTCTCCCTTCCAGGCCAGATGAGGCCTATTTCCAATGAGGCGTCTGGAGACTAATGACACCTAACCTCTGGAACTTCGAAAGGGTCTTTCACACCCTTGCTGCTACTCAAGAAGTTCACCGCCATACCCGTCTCCACTCGAGAGGAAGCACGATGGTCCCGCCCACATCCAGAGGAGCCCCGTTTCCCCCTCGTAGCTCGAGATGAGGGATCCTTTCCTGCTTTCAAAGGGAAAGAATTCCCGGCGTTCCCGTCGCATCTCAAGAGGAGGCACTCTCAACAGGAAAGGCGAGAGGATCTCCATGGTCGTACCACCATTCCAAGAGTCCCCCAGATGTCTCAGTCCATTCCAGAGGAACCTCTTTGCCCTGCACTGGCTCATCTTTCACGCCGAGGATCGACTCACACCACGGTGGAACGTGGGACAGCCCTGTGGGAAAGCCTCGAGGGACAGCCTCGAGGGAAAACCACAGATCCTTTGATCCACGCGACGGGAAGCGTGACATTGCTGCTACAGCCTGGAAGGAAAGCGCACGTGCATGCCCCCACTCGAGACGAGGCCTGACTCCCCTAGGGAGACTACAGAAGTACCCAAAGATCCATGTCACCCCTGAGAGGAAACCTCGTTTCCGGCCCTGACTCCACACAAGGTGTTTGGCCCCGGTATGGACGGGAGAGGAATCCTGAGAGGCCCCCTAGCAACTCGCATGGGGACTGGCCTTTCCTGAGGCCACCATGGCGGGTCCCTGAGGTCCCCGTCGTAACTCGAGAACACCTGCCGCAACTCGAGAAAATCCAGGAAGTTCTCCCTTCCAGCCGAGATGAGGCCTATTTCCGATGAGGCGTCTGGAGACTAATGACACCTAACCTCTGGAACTTCGAAAGGGTCTTTCACACCCTTGCTGCTACTCAAGAAGTTCACCCCATACCCGTCTCCACTCGAGAGGAAGCACGATGGTCCCGCCCACATCCAGAGGAGCCCCGTTTCCCCCTCGTAGCTCGAGATGAGGGATCCTTTCCCTGCTTTCAACGGGAAAGAATTCCCGGCGTTCCCGTCGCATCTCAAGAGGAGGCACTCTCAACAGGAAAGGCGAGAGGAACTCCATGGTCGTACCACCATTCCAAGAGTCCCCCAGATGTCTCAGTCCATTCCAGAGGAACCTCTTTGCCCTGCACTGGCTCATCATTCACGCCGAGGATCGACTCACACCACGGTGGCACGTGGGACAGCCCTGTGGCAAAGCCTCGAGGGAAAGCCTCGAGGGAAAACCACAGATCCTTTGATCCACGCGACGGGAAGCGTGACATTGCTGCTACAGCCTGGAAGGAAAGCGCACGTGCATGCCCCCACTCGAAACGAGGCCTGACTCCAGTGGGGAGACTCCAGAAGTACCCAAAGATCCATGTCAGCCCCTGAGAAGAATCCTCGGTTCGGGCCCTGACTTCACACAAGGTTCTTGGCCCCGGTATCGACGGGAGAGGAATCCCGAGAGGCCCCCTAGCAACTCGCATGGGGACTGGCCTCTCCTGAGGCCACCAGGGCGGGTCCCTGAGGTCCCCGTCGTAACTCCTGCCGCAACTCGAGAAAATCCAGGAAGTTCTCCCTTCCAGGCCAGATGAGGCCTACTTCCAATGAGGCGTCTGGAGACTAATGACACCTAACCTCTGGAACTTCGAAAGGGTCATTCACACCCTTGCTGCAACTCAAGAAGTTCACCGCCATACCCGTCTCCACTCGAGAGGAAGCACGATGGTCCCGCCCACATCCAGAGGAGCCCCGTTTCCCCCTCGTAGCTCGAGATGAGGGATCCTTTCCCTGCTTTCAACGGGAAAGAATTCCCGTCGTTCCCGTCGCATCTCAAGAGGAGGCACTCTCAACAGGAAAGGCGAGAGGAACTCCATGGTCGTACCACCATTACAAGAGTCCCCCAGATGTCTCAGTCCATTCCAGAGGAACCTCTTTGCCCTGCACTGGCTCATCTTTCACGCCGAGGATCGACTCACACCACGGTGGCACGTGGGACAGCCCTGTGGGAAAGCCTCGAGGGAAAACCACAGATCCTTTGATCCACGCGACGGGAAGCGTGACATTGCTGCTACAGCCTGGAAGGAAAGCGCACGTGCATGCCCCC
This sequence comes from Capricornis sumatraensis, assembly GCF_032405125.1. Lineage (NCBI taxonomy): Eukaryota > Metazoa > Chordata > Mammalia > Artiodactyla > Bovidae > Capricornis > Capricornis sumatraensis. The sequence continues at coordinate 12,948 of NW_027184693.1, read as the reverse complement.
ACTCGAGACGAGGCCTGACTCCCCTGGGGAGACTCCAGAAAAACCCAAAGTTCCATGTAACCCCTGAGAGAAAACCTCGGTTCCGGCCCTGACTCCACACAAGGTTTTTGGCCCCGGTATCGACGGGAGAGAAATCCTGAGAGGCCCCCTAGCAACTCGCATGGGGACTGGCCTTTCCTGAGGCCACCATGGCGGGTCCCTGAGGTCCCCGTCGTAACTCGAGAACTCCTGCCGCAACTCGAGAAAATCCAGGAAGTTCTCCCTTCCAGGCGAGATGAGGCCTATTTCCGATGAGGCGTCTGGAGACTAATGACACCTAACCTCTGGAATTTCGAGAGGGTCTTTCACACCCTTGCTGCTACTCAAGAAGTTCACCTCCATACCCGTCTCCACTCGAGAGGAAGCACGATGGTCCCGCCCACATCCAGAGGAGCCCCATTTCCCCCTCCTAGCTCGAGATGAGCGATCCTTTCCCTGCTTTCAACGGGAAAGAATTCCCGGGGTTCCCGTCGCATCTCAAGAGGAGGCACTCTCAACAGGAAAGGCGAGAGGAACTCCATGGTCGTACCACCATTCCAAGAGTCCCCCAGATGTCTCAGTCCATTCCAGAGGAACCTCTTTGCCCTGCACTGGCTCATCTTTCACGCCGAGGATCGACTCACACCACGGTGGCACGTGGGACAGCCCTGTGGGAAAGCCTCGAGGGAAAGCCTCGAGGGAAAACCACAGATCCTTTGATCCACGCGACGGGAAGCGTGACATTGCTGCTACAGCCTGGAAAGAAAGCGCACGTGCATGGCCCCAATCGAGACGAGGCCTGACTCCCCTGGGGAGACTCCAGAAGTGCCCAAAGATCCATGTCAGCTCCTGAGAGGAATCCTCGGTTCCGGCCCTGACTCCACACAAGGTTTTTGGCCCCGGTATCGACGGGAGAGGAATCCCGAGAGGCCCCCTAGCAACTCGCATGGGGACTGGCCTCTCCTGAGGCCACCAGGGCGGGTCCCTGAGGTCCCCGTCGTAACTCGAGAACACCTGCCGCAACTCGAGAAAATCCAGGAAGTTCTCCCTTCCAGGTGAGATAAGGCCTATTTCCGATGAGGCGTCTGGTGACTAATGACACCTAACCTCTGGAACTTCGAAAGGGTCTTTCACACCCTTGCTGCTACTCAAGAAGTTCACCGCCATACCCGTCTCCACTCGAGAGGAAGCACGATGGTCCCGCCCACATCCAGAGGAGCCCCGTTTCCCCCTCGTAGCTCGAGATGAGGGATCCTTTCCCTGCTTTCAACGGGAAAGAATTCCCGGCGTTCCCGTCGCATCTCAAGAGGAGGCACTCTCAACAGGAAAGGCGAGAGGAACTCCATGGTCGTACCACCATTCCAAGAGTCCCCCAGATGTCTCAGTCCATTCCAGAGGAACCTCTTTGCCCTGCACTGGCTCATCTTTCACGCCGAGGATCGACTCACACCACGGTGGCACGTGGGACAGCCCTGTGGCAAAGCCTCGAGGGAAAGCCTCGAGGGAAAACCACAGATCCTTTGATCCACGCGACGGGAAGCGTGACATTGCTGCTACAGCCTGGAGGGAAAGCGCACGTGCATGCCCCCACTCGAGACGAGGCCTGACTCCCCTGGGGAGAGTCCAGAAATACCCAAAGTTCTATGTCACCCCTGAGAGGAAACCTCGGTTCCGACCCTGACTCCACACAAGGTTTTTGGCCCCGGTATCGACGGGAGAGGAATCCTGAGAGGCCCCCTAGCAACTCGCATGGGGACTGGCCTTTCCTGAGGCCACCATGGCGGGTCCCTGAGGTCCCCGTCGTAACTCGAGAACACCTGCCGCAACTCGAGAAAATCCAGGAAGTTCTCCCTTCCAGGCGAGATGAGGCCTATTTCCGATGAGGCGTCTGGAGACTAATGACACCTAACCTCTGGAACTTCGAAAGGGTCTTTCACACCCTTGCTGCAACTCAAGAAGTTCACCGCCATACCCGTCTCCACTCGAGAGGAAGCACGATGGTCCCGCCCACATCCAGAGGAGCCCCGTTTCCCCCTCGTAGCTCGAGATGAGGGATCCTTTCCCTGCTTTCAACGGGAAAGAATTCCCGGCGTTCCCGTCGCATCTCAAGAGGAGGCACTCTCAACAGAAAAGGCGAGAGGAACTCCATGGTCGTACCACCATTCCAAGAGTCCCCCAGATGTCTCAGTCCATTCGAGAGGAAGCTCTTTGCCCTGCACTGGCTCAGCTTTCACGCCGAGGATCAACTCACACCACGGTGGCACGTGGGACAGCCCTGTGGGAAAGCCTCGAGGGAAAGCCTCGAGGGAAAACCACAGATCCTTTGATCCACGCGACGGGAAGCGTGACATTGCTGCTTCAGCCTGGAGGGAAAGCGCACGTGCATGCCCCCACTCGAGACGAGGCCTGACTCCCCTGGGGAGACTCCAGAAGTACCCAAAGATCCATGTCAGCCCCTGAGAGGAATCCCCGGTTCCGGCCCTGACTTCACAGAAGGTTTTTGGCCCCGGTATCGACGGGAGAGGTATCCTGAGAGGCCCCCTAGCAACTCGCATGGGGACTGGCCTTTCCTGAGGCCACCATGGCGGGTCCCTGAGGTCCCCGTCGTAACTCGAGAACTCCTGCCGCAACTCGAGAAAATTCAGGAAGTTCTCCCTTCCAGGCGAGATGAGGCCTATTTCCAATGAGGCGTCTGGAGAGTAATGACACCTAACCTCTGGAACTTCGAAAGGGTCTTTCACACCCTTGCTGCAACTCAAGAAGTTCACCGCCATACCCGTCTCCACTCGAGAGGAAGCACGATGGTCCCGCCCATATCCAGAGGAGCCCCGTTTCCCCCTCGTAGCTCGAGATGAGGGATCCTTTCCCTGCTTTCAACGGGAAAGAATTCCCGGCATTCCCCTCGCATCTCAAGAGGATGCACTCTCAACAGGAAAGGCGAGAGGAACTCTATGGTCGTACCACCATTCCAAGAATCCCCCAGATGTCTCAGTCCATTCCAGAGGAACCTCTTTGACCTGCACTGGCTCATCTTTCACGCCGAGGATCGACTCACACCACGGTGGCAAGTGGGACAGCACTGTGGGAAAGCCTCGAGGGAAAGCCTCGAGGGAAAACCACAGATCCTTTGATCCACGCGAAGGTAAGCGTGACATTGCTGCTACAGCCGGGAAGAAAAGCGCTCGTGCATGCCCCCACTCGAAACGAGGCCTGACTCCAGTGGGGAGACTCCAGAAGTACCCAAAGATCCATGTCAGACCCTGAGACGAACCCTCGGTTCCGGCCCTGACTCCAAACAAGGTTTTTGGCCCCGGTATCGACAGGAGAGGAATCCTGAGAGGCCCCCTAGCAACTCGCATGGGGACTGGCTTTTCCTGAGGCCACCAGGGCGGTTCCCTGAGGTCCCCGTCGTAACTCGAGAACACCTGCCGCAACTCGAAAAAATCCAGGATGTTCTCCCTTCCAGGCGAGATGAGGCCTATTTCCAATGAGGCGTATGGAGACTAATGACACCTAACCTCTGGAACATCGAAAGGGTCTTTCACACCCTTGCTGCAACTCAAGAAGTTCACCGCCATACCCGTCTCCACTCGAGAGGAAGCACGATGGTCCCGCCCACATCCAGAGGAGCCCCGTTTCCCCCACGTAGCTCGAGATGAGGGATCCTTTCCCTGCTTTCAACGGGAAAGAATTCCCGGAGTTCCCGTCGCATCTCAAGAGGAGGCACTCTCAACAGAAAAGGCGATAGGAACTCCATGGTCGTACCACCATTCCAAGAGTCCCCCAGATGTCTCAGTCCATTCCAGAGGAACCTCTTTGCCCTGCACTGGCTCATCTTTCACGCCGAGGATCGACTCACACCACGGTGGCACGTGGGACAGCCCTGTGGGAAAGCCTCGAGGGAAAGCCTCGAGGGAAAACCACAGATCCTTTGATCCACGCGATGGGAAGTGTGACATTGCTGCTACAGCCTGGAAGGAAAGCGCACGTGCATGCCCCCACTCGAAACGAGGTCTGACTCCCCTGGGGAGACTCCAGAAGTACCCAAAGATCCATGTCAGCCCCTGAGAGGAATCCCCGGTTCCGGCCCTGACTTCACACAAGGTTTTTGGCCCCGGTATCGACGGGAGAGGAATCCTGAGAGGCCCCCTAGCAACTCGCATGGGGACTGGCCTTTCCTGAGGCCACCAGGGCGGGTCCCTGAGGTCCCCGTCGTAACTCGAGAACACCTGCCGCAACTCGAGAAAATCCAGCAAGTTCTCCCTTCCAGGCGAGATGAGGCCTATTTCCAATGAGGCGTCTGGAGACTAATGACACCTAACCTCTGGAACTTCGAAAGGGTCTTTCACACCCTTGCTGCAACTCAAGAAGTTCACCGCCATACCCGTCTCCACTCGAGAGGAAGCACGATGGTCCCGCCCATATCCAGAGGAGCCCCGTTTCCCCCTCGTAGCTCGAGATGTGGGGTCCTTTCCCTGCTTTCAACGGGAAACAATTCCCGGCATTCCCGTCGCATCTCAAGAGGAGGCACTCTCAACAGGAAAGGCGAGAGTAACTCTATGGTCGTACCACCATTCCAAGAATCCCCCAGATGTCTCAGTCCATTCCAGAGAAACCTCTTTGCCCTGCACTGGCTCATCTTTCACGCCGAGGATCGACTCACACCACGGTGGCTAGTGGGACAGCCCTGTGGGAAAGCCTCGAGGGAAAGCCTCGAGGGAAAACCACAGATACTTTGATCCACGCGAAGGTAAGCGTGACATTGCAGCTACAGCCTGGAAGAAAAGCGCTCGTGCATGCCCCCACTCGAAAAGAGGCCTGACTCCAGTGGGGAGACTCCAGAAGTACCCAAAGATCCATGTCAGCCCCTGAGACGAATCCTCGGTTCCGGCCCTGACTCCAAACAAGGTTTTTGGCCCCGGTATCGACAGGAGTGGAATACTGAGAGGCCCCCTAGCAACTCGCATGGGGACTGGCCTCTCCGGAGGCCACCAGGGCGGGTCCCTGAGGTCCCCATCGTAACTCGAGAACACCTGCCGCAACTCGCGAAAATCCAGGATGTTCTCACTTCCAGGCGAGATGAGGCCTATTTCCAATGAGGCGTCTGGAGACTAATGACTCCTAACCTCTGGAACTTCGAAAGGGTCTTTCACACCCTTGCTGCAACACAAGAAGTTCACCGCCATACCGGTCTCCACTCGAGAGGAAGCACGATGGTCCCGCCCACATCCAGAGGAGCCCCGTTTCCCCTCGTAGCTCGAGATGAGGGATCCTTTCCCTGCTTTTAACGGGAAAGAATTCCCGGCATTTCCGTCGCATCTCAAGAGGAGGCACTCTCAACAGGAAAGGCGAGAAGAACTCCATGGTCGTACCACCATTCCAAGAGTCCCCCAGATGTCTCAGTCCATTCCAGAGGAACCTCTTTGCCCTGCACTGGCTCATCTTTCACGCCGAGGATCGACTCACACCACGGCGGCACGTGGGACAACCCTGTGGGAAAGCCTCGAGGCAAAGCCTCGAGGGAAAACCACAGATCCTTTGATCCACGCGACGAGAAGCGTGACATTGCTGCTACAGCCTGGAAGGAAAGCGCACGTGCGTGCCCCCACTCGAGACGAGGCCTCACTCCCCTGGGGAGACTCCAGAAGTACCCAAAGATCCATGTCACCCCTGATAGGAATCCTCGGTTCCGGCCCTGACTCCACACAAGGATTTTGGCCCCGGTATCGACGGGAGAGGAATCCCGAGAGGCCCCCTAGCAACTCGCATGGGGACTGGCCGTTCCTGAGGCCACCAGGGCGGGTCCCTGAGGTCCCCGTCGTAACTCGAGAACACCTGCCGCATCTCGAGAAAATCCAGGAAGTTCTCCCTTCCAGGCGAGATGAAGCCTATTTCCGATGAGGCGTCTGGAGACTAATGACACCTAACCTCTGGAACTTCGAAAGGGTCTTTCACACCCTTACTGCAACTCAAGAAGTTCACCGCCATACCCGTCTCCACTCGAGAGGAAGCACGATGGTCCCGCCCACATCCAGAGGAGCCCCGTTTCCCCCTCGTAGCTCGAGATGAGGGATCCTTTCCCTGCTTTCAACGGGAAAGAATTCCCGGCGTTCCCGTCGCATCTCAAGAGGAGGCACTCTCAACAGAAAAGGCGATAGGAACTCCATGGTCGTACCACCATTCCAAGAGTCCCCCAGATGTCTCAGTCCATTCCAGAGGAACCTCTTTGCCCTGCACTGGCTCATCTTTCACGCCGAGGATCGACTCACACCACGGTGGCACGTGGGACAGCCCTGTGGGAAAGCCTCGAGGGAAAGCCTCGAGGGAAAACCACAGATCCTTTGATCCACGCGATGGGAAGTGTGACATTGCTGCTACAGCCTGGAAGGAAAGCGCACGTGCATGCCCCCACTCGAAACGAGGTCTGACTCCCGTGGGGAGCCTCCAGAAGTACCCAAAGATCCATGTCAGCCCCTGAGAGGAATCCCCGGTTCCGGCCCTGACTTCACACAAGGTTTTTGGCCCCGGTATCGACGGGAGAGGAATCCTGAGAGGCCCCCTAGCAACTCGCATGGGGACTGGCCTTTCCTGAGGCCACCAGGGCGGGTCCCTGAGGTCCCCGTCGTAACTCGAGAACACCTGCCGCAACTCGAGAAAATCCAGCAAGTTCTCCCTTCCAGGCGAGATGAGGCCTATTTCCAATGAGGCGTCTGGAGACTAATGACACCTAACCTCTGGAACTTCGAAAGGGTCTTTCACACCCTTGCTGCAACTCAAGAAGTTCACCGCCATACCCGTCTCCACTCGAGAGGAAGCACGATGGTCCCGCCCATATCCAGAGGAGCCCCGTTTCCCCCTCGTAGCTCGAGATGTGGGATCCTTTCCCTGCTTTCAACGGGAAAGAATTCCCGGCATTCCCGTCGCATCTCAAGAGGAGGCACTCTCAACAGGAAAGGCGAGAGTAACTCTATGGTCGTACCACCATTCCAAGAATCCCCCAGATGTCTCAGTCCATTCCAGAGGAACCTCTTTGCCCTGCACTGGCTCATCTTTCACGACGAGGATCGACTCACACCACGGTGGCAAGTGGGACAGCCTGTGGGAAAGCCTCGAGGGAAAGCCTCGAGGGAAAACCACAGATACTTTGATCCACGCGAAGGTAAGCGTGACATTGCAGCTACAGCCTGGAAGAAAAGCGCTCGTGCATGCCCCCACTCGAAACGAGGCCTGACTCCAGTGGGGAGACTCCAGAAGTACCCAAAGATCCATGTCAGCCCCTGAGATGAATCCTCGGTTCCGGCCCTGACTGCAAACAAGGTTTTTGGCCCCGGTATCGACAGGAGTGGAATACTGAGAGGCCCCCTAGCAACTCGCATGGGGACTGGCCTCTCCGGAGGCCACCAGGGCGGGTCCCTGAGGTCCCCATCGTAACTCGAGAACACATGCCGCAACTCGCGAAAATCCAGGATGTTCTCACTTCCAGGCGAGATGAGGCCTATTTCCAATGAGGCGTCTGGAGACTAATGACTCCTAACCTCTGGAACTTCGAAAGGGTCTTTCACACCCTTGCTGCAACACAAGAAGTTCACCGCCATACCCGTCTCCACTCGAGAGGAAGCACGATGGTCCCGCCCACATCCAGAGGAGCCCCGTTTCCCCTCATAGCTCGAGATGAGGGATCCTTTCCCTGCTTTTAACGGGAAAGAATTCCCGGCATTTCCGTCGCATCTCAAGAGGAGGCACTCTCAACAGGAAAGGCGAGAAGAACTCCATGGTCGTACCACCATTCCAAGAGTCCCCCAGATGTCTCAGTCCATTCCAGAGGAACCTCTTTGCCCTGCACTGGCTCATCTTTCACGCCGAGGATCGACTCACACCACGGCGGCACGTGGGACAACCCTGTGGGAAAGCCTCGAGGCAAAGCCTCGAGGGAAAACCACAGATCCTTTGATCCACGCGACGAGAAGCGTGACATTGCTGCTACAGCCTGGAAGGAAAGCGCACGTGCGTGCCCCCACTCGAGACGAGGCCTCACTCCCCTGGGGAGACTCCAGAAGTACCCAAAGATCCATGTCACCCCTGAGAGGAATCCTCGGTTCCGGCCCTGACTCCACACAAGGTTTTTGGCCCCGGTATCGACGGGAGAGGAATCCCGAGAAGCCCCCTAGCAACTCGCATGGGGACTGGCCGTTCCTGAGGCAACCAGGGCGGGTCCCTGAGGTCCCCGTCGTAACTCGAGAACACCTGCCGCATCTCGAGAAAATCCAGGAAGTTCTCCCTTCCAGGCGAGATGAAGCCTATTTCCGATGAGGCGTCTGGAGACTAATGACACCTAACCTCTGGAACTTCGAAAGGGTCTTTCACACCCTTACTGCAACTCAAGAAGTTCACCGCCATACCCGTCTCCACTCGAGAGGAAGCACGATGGTCCCGCCCACATCCAGAGGAGCCCCGTTTCCCCCTCGTAGCTCGAGATGAGGGATTCTTTCCCTGCTTTCAACGGGAAAGAATTCCCGGCGTTCCCGTCGCATCTCAAGAGGAGGCACTCTCAACAGAAAAGGCGATAGGAACTCCATGGTCGTACCACCATTCCAAGAGTCCCCCAGATGTCTCAGTCCATTCCAGAGGAACCTCTTTGCCCTGCACTGGCTCATCTTTCACGCCGAGGATCGACTCACACCACGGTGGCACGTGGGACAGCCCTGTGGGAAAGCCTCGAGGGAAAGCCTCGAGGGAAAACCACAGATCCTTTGATCCACGCGACGGGAAGTGTGACATTGCTGCTACAGCCTGGAAGGAAAGCGCACGTGCATGCCCCCACTCGAAACGAGGCCTGACTCCCCTGGGGAGACTCCAGAAGTACCCAAAGATCCTTGTCACCCCTGAGAGGAATCCTCGGTCCCGGCCCTGACTCCACACAAGGTTTTTGGCCCCGGTATCGACGGGAGAGGAATCCCGAGAGGCCCCCTAGCAACTCGCATGGGGACTGGCCTCTCTTGAGGCCACCCGGGCGGGTCCCTGAGGTCCCCGTCGTAACTCGAGAACACCTGCCGCAACTCAAGAAAATCCAGGAAGTTCTCCCTTCCAGGCGAGATGAGGCCTATTTCCGATGAGGCGTCTGGAGACTAATGACACCTAACCTCTGGAACTTCGAAAGGGTCTTTGACACCCTTGCTGCAACTCAAGAAGTTCACCGCCATACCCGTCTCCACTCGAGAGGAAGTACGATGGTCCCGCCCACATCCAGAGGAGCCCCGTTTCCCCCTCGGAGCTCGAGATGAGGGATCCATTCCCTGCTTTCAACGGGAAAGAATTCCCGGCGTTCCCGTCGCATCTCAAGAGGAGGCACTCTCAACAGGAAAGGCGAGAGGAACTCCATGGTCGTACCACCATTCCAAGACTCCCCCAGATGTCTCAGTCCATTCCAGAGGAACCTCTTTGCCCTGCACTGGCTCATCTTTCACGCCGAGGATCGACTCACACCACGGTGGCACGTGGGACAGCCCTGTGGGAAAGCCTCGAGGGAAAGCCTCGAGGGAAAACCACAGATCCTTTGATCCACGCGACGGGAAGCGTGACATTGCTGCTACAGCCTGGAAGGAAAGCGCACGTGCATGGCCCCACTCGAAAGGAGGCCTGACTCCCCTGGGGAGACTCCAGAAGTACCCAAAGATCCATGTCACCCCTGAGAGGAATCCTCGGTCCCGGCCCTGACTCCACACAAGGTTTTTGGCCCCGGTATCGACGGGAGAGGAATCCCGAGAGGCCCCCTAGCAACTCGCATGGGGACTGGCCTCTCCTGAGGCCACCAGGGCGGGTCCCTGAGGTCCCCGTCGTAACTCGAGAACACCTGCCGCAACTCGAGAAAATCCAGGAAGTTCTCCCTTCCAGGCGAGATGAGGCCTATTTCCGATGAGGCGTCTGGAGACTAATGACACCTAACCTCTGGAACTTCGAAAGGGTCTTTCACACCCTTGCTGCAACTCAAGAAGTTCACCGCCATACCCGTCTCCACTCGAGAGGAAGCACGATGGTCCCGCCCACATCCAGAGGAGCCCCGTTTCCCCCTCGGAGCTCGAGATGAGGGATCCTTTCCCTGCTTTCAATGGGAAAGAATTCCCGGCGTTCCCGTCGCATCTCAAGAGGAGGCACTCTCAACAGGAAAGGCGAGAGGAACTCCATGGTCGTACCACCATTCCAAGAGTCCCCCAGATGTCTCAGTCCATTCCAGAGGAACCTCTTTGCCCTGCACTGGCTCATTTTTCACGCCGAGGATCGACTCACACCACGGTGGCACGTGGGACAGCCCTGTGGGAAAGCCTCGAGGGAAAGCCTCGAGGGAAAACCACAGATCCTTTGATCCACGCGACGGGAAGCGTGACATTGCTGCTACAACCTGGAAGGAAAGCACACGTGCATGCCCCCACTCGAGACGAGGCCTGACTCCCCTGGGGAGACTCCAGAAGTACCCAAAGATCCATGTCAGCCCCTGAGAGGAATCCTCGGTTCGGGCCCTGACTCCACACAAGGTTCTTGGCCCCGGTATCGACGGGAGAGGAATCCCGAGAGGCCCCCTAGCAACTTGCATGGGGACTGGCCTCTCCTTAGGCCACCAGGGCGGGTACCTGAGGTCCCCGTCGTAACTCGAGAACACCTGCCGTAACTCGAGAAAATCCAGGAAGTTCTCCCTTCCAGGCGAGATGAGGCCTATTTCCGATGAGGCGTCTGGAGACTAATGACACCTAACCTCTGGAATTTCGAAAGGGTCTTTCACACCCTTGCTGCAACTCAAGAAGTTCACCGCCATACCCGTCTCCACTCGAGAGGAAGCACGATGGTCCCGCCCACATCCAGAGGAGCCCCGTTTCCCCCTCGGAGCTCGAGATGAGGGATCCTTTCCCTGCTTTCAAAAGGAAAGAATTCCCGGCGTTCCCGTCGCATCTCAAGAGGAGGCACTCTCAACAGGAAAGGCGAGAGGAACTCCATGGTCGTACCACCATTCCAAGAGTCCCCCAGATGTCTCAGTCCATTCCAGAGGAACCTCTTTGCCCTGCACTGGCTCATCTTTCACGCCGAGGATCGACTCACACCACGGTGGCACGTGGGACAGCCCTGTGGGAAAGCCTCGAGGGAAAGCCTCGAGGGAAAACCACAGATCCTTTGATCCACGCGACGGGAAGTGTGACATTGCTGCTACAGTCTGGAAGGAAAGCGCACGTGCATGCCCCCACTCGAGACGAGGCCTGACTCCCCTGGGGAGACTCCAGAAGTACTCAAAGATCCATGTCAGCCCCTGAGAGGAATCCTCGGTTCGGGCCCTGACTCCACACAAGGTTATTGGCCCCGGTATCGACGGGAGAGGAATCCCGAGAGGCCCCCTAGCAACTCGCATGGGGACTGGCCTATCCTGAGGCCACCAGGGCGGGTCCCTGAGGTCCCCGTCGTAACTCGAGAACACCTGCCGCAACTCGAGAAAATCCAGGAAGTTCTCCCTTCCAGGTGAGATGAGGCCTATTTCCGATGAGGAGTCTGGAGACTAATGACACCTAACCTCTGGAATTTCGAAAGGGTCTTTCACACCCTTGCTGCAACTCAAGAAGAACACCGCCATATCCGTCTCCACTCGAGAGGAAGCACGATGGTCCCGCCCACATCCAGAGGAGCCCCGTTTCCCCCTCGTAGCTCGAGATGAGGGATCCTTTCCCTGCTTTCAACGGGAAAGAATTCCCAGCGTTCCCGTCGCATCTCAAGAGGAGGCACTCTCAACAGGAAAGGCGAGAGGAACTCCATGGTCGTACCACCATTCCAAGAGTCCCTCAGATGTCTCAGTCCATTCCAGAGGAACCTCTTTGCCCTGCACTGGCTCATCTTTCACGCCGAGGATCGACTCACACCACGGTGGCACGTGGGACAGCCTTGTGGGAAAGCCTCGAGGGAAAGCCTCGAGGGAAAACCACAGATCCTTTGATCCACTCGACGGGAAGCGTGACATTGCTGCCACAGCCTGGAAGGAAAGCGCACGTGCATGCCCCCACTCGAGACGAGGCCTGACTCCCCTGGGGAGACTCCAGAAGTACCCAAAGATACATGTCACCCCTGAGAGGAATCCTCGGTCCCGGCCCTGACTCCACACAAGTTTTTTGGCCCCGGTATCGACGGGAGAGGAATCCCGAGAGGCCCCCTAGCAACTCGCATGGGGACTTGCCTCTCCTCAGGCCACCAGGGCGGGTCCCTGAGGTCCCCGTCGTAACTCGAGAACACCTGCCGCAACTCGAGAAAATCCAGGAAGTTCTCCCTTCCAGGCGAGATGAGGCCTATTTCCGATGAGGCGTCTGGAGACTAATGACACCTAACCTCTGGAATTTCGAAAGGGTCTTTCACACCCTTGCTGCAACTCAAGAAGTTCACCGCCATACCCGTCTCCACTCGAGAGGAAGCACGATGGTCCCGCCCACATCCAGAGGAGCCCCGTTTCCCCCTCGGAGCTCGAGATGAGGGATCCTTTCCCTGCTTTCAACGGGAAAGAATTCCCGGCGTTCCCGTCGCATCTCAAGAGGAGGCACTCTCAACAGGAAAGGCGAGAGGAACTCCATGGTCGTACCACCATTCCAAGAGTCCCCCAGATGTCTCAGTCCATTCCAGAGGAACCTCTTTGCCCTGCACTGGCTCATCTTTCACGCCGAGGATCGACTCACACCACGGTGGCACGTGGGACAGCCCTGTGGGAAAGCCTCGAGGGAAAGCCTCGAGGGAAAACCACAGATCCTTTGATCCACGCGACGGGAAGTGTGACATTGCTGCTACAGTCTTGAAGGAAAGCGCACGTGCATGCCCCCACTCGAGACGAGGCCTGACTCCCCTGGGGAGACTCCAGAAGTACCCAAAGATACATGTCACCCCTGAGAGGAATCCTCGGTCCCGGCCCTGACT